>NW_022589708.1:13432841-13534811 GCF_004348235.1 Phoca vitulina | reverse complement strand
CCCCCCCCCCCCCCCCCCCCCCGCCAAGCTGCCAAAGTGGGAGGGCCATCGGCATGGGAGTTGGCTTCCCTGTAGTTTGGCAGAACCCAGCAAATTCTGGAGTTAGCTTTGTGACACTCTCCATCTTGCTCACTGGCTAAAAACAGAAAGAAAAAAAAAAAAAACCTACCCAAATCAAAACCATATGTTCCATACAATATCAGGCTTCTAGAGAACACCGTGCTATTAAATAATCACCATCAACCTATCCACATATTTGAAGGCTACGGGAATAGGAGCCGACCTGCTCCAGCCCCAGCTGAGACAGGTAGAGAAGGACAATTCCGTTCCATTCCTTTCTCAAAATGGCATGTCGCTGGAGCTCTTTCAGCTTTAATGGGGGACGCAGAAAGAGGCTGAATTTACTAACTTATTTCCCTTCTTCCCGTCTTCCTTCTTCCCCTCACATTTTCAGGATTGAAAATTAGAAACACTTTTCTCCTACACACAAAATTACACACACACACACACACATACACACACGCACACACACACACGCACACACACACACACTTTTCTCCCCCCTGCTTTGAAATGGCAGTAGCTGCCTGAACAGTCAAAGGGTTCGTTTAGAATGTAGCCAGCTAGTGCGATGGAGTAGCTGGTTCAAGAGAGGGGTCACCCTTTTGGGGAGGGGGCTTCCAGGGTCCTGCTAATAGGGCATTTCTCCATCTGGATGTGGGTCACACAGTTGTGTTCCCTCTGTGAAAACCCAGTTAGCTGGACGCTTCGGATGTGTGACCTTTCTGTTTCTAATAAAATTTTTAAAATGTACTGGCTACCTAGCACCGTCTCTCATAAGATAAAAGGAAAGCAAGTCGGAAGGGGTCCCCGTATCCTTTCCCCCTGCAGCCTCCCCTCCTTATCCGTGTCTCCCCTACTTTCTGGGCTCCAGCAGGGAGCAGTGGGGTTCCATTCCCCCCTAATGATGAGCTCTGTGAAGCTCCTACCCCGGGGGCAGGGGGAAGTTAATGCTTCAAACTCAGACTTGAAAAGATCATCAATGTTAAATAAGAATGATAATAACAATGCCACTTTGTCCTGGGGTACAAAGCATGTCCTTTTCTCTCCTTGTGCTTATGTTTTATGTTTTATAAACACCTGCAAGTTTTGCTTTAAGTGTTTTGGGGGGGTTCTTTTTTATCCTCTTGGGCAAACAAGACTCACGGAGAGAAGGAACCACCTGGGGACTGCAGATGACCATACCCTTTGCCCTTTCTTGCCCTGCAACCCTAGATTTGTGGGAGTCCATATAAGTCAAGGGAATGTAGGTCTCAAAAAATAAATAAGGATGATAAGGATGGCAAGAGTGTGAAGCTTGCAGGTACTCAACAGGGATTTGAATTCTAGATTTTCCAACTTCAGATGAACAAAAGTCACCAAGTCACTTGGAACTTTGATCTCCTGGTTGGCACAAGTCAAAGGGATGGTGCCATGTTTCAGGATTTTGGGGAAGATTTGGGGCAACAAGATATTGGAAGTGCCCCACACACAGTGAAAGCCCTTTGTCAATGGGAAGGGGCTGATCACTGTTTTTGTTTCATCTTTACCTGTTCGGCCAGGGCAGATGCATTCTACTTAGTGACGTTTTCTTGGGAACAGAAACATTTGCAGGAGAAAAAAAAAAAAAAGAGTACCATGTGAAAGGTTGAGGAAGTATATCTTAAATTTTCCTCACTTCCTTTCCTCTCGTGGAATTTATCCACTGGTAGGACAGATAAGGTGTATAAATAAACCACCACGGTAAAGGTAATCCATGTCACAAGGGAGGTATAAGGTTCTCTGTCAGTAGGTAGATTCCTGCTGTCCAGGTGAGGCAGGGAAGTCTTCCTGGAGGAGGCGGCCTCTGACATGGCCTGTGAAGGAAAGCAAGACCATAGTGCCTGCACTTGGAGAGCACCCATGCAGGTTTCCCTGGAGCATGGGGCAGAGTCTAGAGAGTACTTGTGGGGGGCACAGCGGAAATGCCTGGCACGGCTGCACCTCGATGATGGATGATCCTGAATGCCAGACTTTGAATTTTGAACTTTATTCCAAGTGCAGCAGAGAGCCACCAAATGTTTGTGACCTGGTGAGCGAGGGGGTCAGACACTGCTTGGGGGGATAATTCTGTGGGCACAGTTTAGAGCTGAGGACTGTGGGCCCCCAGGAAGTCATGACGGAGAGAGCGGGGATAGTGGTGACAAGAATTCAGCAGGAGCAGCTTCCCAAAGGCTGGAGCAGGACTCATGGAAGCCGAAGGAAAGGGAGGGAGTCCGGGAAGACCTGGAGCCCATGTGCTTAGGTGACAGAAACTTTCATGACACTGGGGACAGAAACATGTGGGAGGATGGGGGAAGACAGGCGATTGGTTCTGGTTGTTGGAAGTTTGAAGTTGGAATGTTCTCCTGGAAGCATAGGTCTGGGCTTCTGTAGAATGAATACAGAGCTAGATGTACATTCAGGACTCATCCATAGAGGAGTGGGATTTGAAATCAGAGAGGCGTTTGAGATAGCTAAGGAAGCAAGTGTGATCTAGAAAATGGTCGATGGCCCAGCCTTGGGGAATGCTGACATTTTAGGGGATTTCCTAGGCACATTCCAATGGCACGGAAGCCCAGAGTGAAGAGCCTTGCGGAGATGGCCTTGGGACAGGTGTGTGGGTCTTGGGGCATTTCTTTCAATGCCTCTGGATCTGTGAGAAGCGATCATACTATTCGCTAGGTCCTAGAAATGACATGGGTCGGCAAGGTAATACGGATGAGTATTCAGTTTTCCTAAAATGAAGTGATAATGGGAAAGAAAGAAAGTTCAGTGAAGATGAGGACTGAGCCTGGTACCTTGATGTGCAGAAGTGAAGACAGTGCCCTGATCCTTGGGTGACACCTGGAGAGTGGTGGCTGGGAGGCTGAAGGGCAAGGTGCCAGAGAGTGGAAGGGAAAACATTTAGAAGGCATGGAGTATTCAGGGCAAAGGGATGATAGAGGGAAGAGGAGAGGAATTAGGGCTAAGATGAGACTGTGTGGGATTGAGGAAGGGTTGGCTAGGCTGGCGGAGAGCACCTGGTGGAGCTTTGAGCCTGAGGAGGCTGCTGGGGATGGATGGGATGAAACCACCGGGTTTTTTGAAGATTTGTAGGAACAGGTGTGATTCTGCTATAACAGGAAAGGTGAAAAGCATCCGATAAATTGGAAGGAAGGTGTAAGTTGAGGACTAAATGCTTCTCCAGAGAGACTCCCAGAAGCCTTTGCCTTGACATGAATCCTGCTCTATTCAAAATAGCTGTAGTGGGGAGGCCAACATACTGCATCGATCCTCAGTTATTAATTAGAGATTGGCTTTGCATCATTGCAGGCTTCTCGATAATACGGCGTCTGCCGCTTCTTCCTAAGTTCCAATACCAGTGTTGTTTGCTGTTCTTCTGTCTTTTTTTGTCATTTTCCTTAACTTTTGCCCTCATTTCACTGGGGTCACCAAAAGGATAATCATGGGCCTAGCACTCTTCCCCTAAATAATAATCTGCCAATATAGATGCCACAAATAAAGCCTCCTTATCGTAGCAATCCCCCATGCATTTTAAACTTGAACCTGGCAGGTAGTAGATGCTCAGTAAATGGTCGTGGAATGCAAAGGAATGATTGAAGTGTCTTATTACTAAGACAGTCTTTTGTATAGATGATTATTAGCTACGGTTCATACTCACAGGCGCACACAGTCCGTCATCCACCCAAAGGCATCCAGAAGTTTCTATTACAGATGAAGAGAAGATGCATTCTTTCCCCAGAGATTGCACACATGGCTGTGTAGCTGTATTATAGTGCTGAAGAGAGGCCAGCTAAGCCTTAGCCCCTTCAGCCAGGGTGCTTTTTTGCATTTAAACTTCAGAGAAGTTGGCTGATGAAGGCAATGGGCAGTCAGAGACTTAAGAGCAAAATTCATCAACTGGGGAGTGATCTGGAGCATGCTAACTTTTACGGGAAGTTTTAGTTGCTTAATTGCTGTAGGACACACGCTTCTGGTTACGATCAGCTGCACGATGTGTACAGCACATCTCACAGAATGGATTGACCTATTTATTTACCCTTGAGGGCCACTTCAAAACTAAGTAAAAGACAAGTATGCCTAGTCAAGACCAGAATGAGCTCTTACAGCCACTGGGACAAGGTCGTGTTGCTCTACTCCGTTCTCTGCCCCACCCAACTCCAGCCCTTGGAGAAGAAAGAAGTTGTGTTTTCCTTCCCAACCCATTTCAAAGCCCTTACCAGTTACTCCAAATGCTGGTTTTGTTGGCTGCACACAAACTCTCGGGAAGCTTCTTAAAAAAGCAGGCGACAGATTCTTGGGCCATGGCCCCTGAGATTCTCACTTGGGATGTGTGGGGCAGGGCCCAGGAATCTACATTTATTGCAGAAACAGATGATTTGAACACAAATGATTAACCTCTGGGCACAGGGGTTAAGAGACAATTTAAACCCTGCATTGAACTTCTGGCTGTGCTGCAGACTAGATGAGCCATTTCAGGCAAATTTTAACATGTACTTGCCTCTCATTTTTTTAAAAAAATGTACTTAATAATGCCCACTTCTCTGGGTGATTATTAGGATTAAATGAGAGCCCCTATGCCAAGAACTCTCTATCCTGCACAGAATAAACACTCAATATATCATGTTGGGATATATTTCTTTGGGTGAACATGAAGCTACTGGGGGATAATACCCAATTGATGCTGCAGACCCTTTCAGTTCTACAAAGAGTAGGGACTCCAACATGACTATTTCTGCAATTTCTTAAGGTCTTGTTATCACTCACAAAGACATCACTGGTTTTGCCACACAAACGCAAGAAGGATATTCTACAAAATAATCTTATGCCAGACTTTTGGGAACACTTATATTTGGTAGGGATGGTAAATGGTAAACCAGTGGACCACATTACCCAGAGGAATGCAGTTGCTTTTGAAAACAGGAGGACTGGGCCACATTTGGAAAGCTGCACACAATGCATGTGTGAAAATGGAGCACTTGACCCAGCTCCATGACAGCCCATGCCTTGAGCTGTTTTGGCACAGATAAAATCGATTCTGTCCCCACTCGGGCCGTTTTTAGGTCATTCAAGCAGATGGTAACTGGCTCACATTGGGACCAAACTCCTGAACTTAAACTTTTGGAAATGAATGAATAAATGAATGAATTTCCTCTGGGGCCAAGAAACACTCCTGACATCTGCCAGTCCGTTCTGACCTTCTGGTCCCTGGGGAAAGGTTGGCCCTTTGTGGCTTAGAGAATAAATAAGCAAGGATTGCTCCAAGGTGTTTCCTGCAACCATGAGTTCCTTCCTTCCTGGATGTAGTGACCCAGTTGCCTGTGTTGGGAGACTCAATATGGCATGGCCTTTTCTTCCCTCCGAGAACCCGTCGACCTCAGAGATATATTCACAAGTTAGCTTGCTGGTGTTCCGGGTCCTGAGATTTAGGTCACACACACACACACACACACACACACACACACACACGAAAGAAGTGTGGTATGGAGTCCATTTATTTGATCAGCACCCAGGGAGAAATAAGGACAGAAAAGTGAAAAAGAAATACAAAAATAGAGGAGGGAGTACAAAGAGAAATTTATGATACTCTGGGCTAGAAACGTCTCAGTTTCAGCTTTCAGTTGAGAAAGATTTCTAAATGTTTCCAAATCAAAGTATATCTGCAAATCTGCAAATCCATTGTGAATCGTTTTCCAAATGCTCATTCCCTCCATTCAGAAAGCACTGATTAAAATCCCAACTGCATGCATAGGACGCTGATGCTACGTGAAGCAAGCACAACAAAGATGATTGGTAGCCAGCAGTCCCAGCGAGGGGTGAGGACACACGTGGGCACGCACACAGGTGCACACTGCGGAAGCCAGTGGGGACCCCTGGGAAGAACCCCAGACACTTAATGCTTAATGGAAGGTGGGAGGGAGGGAGAGGCCTTCGGAGTGCGGCCAGTTGGGCCTGACTCCCGTTGGAGTGGGTCTTGAATTGAGAAGGATGCCTGGATTTAGACAACTGCCAAGGAGAGCGGAAGACATCCCGTATCAAAGGAAACTGTTCAAACAAAAGCCAATAGGAGGAAATGAGCTCGTATTGTGTGCACACACGGGGTTCCACGGAAAGGAAATTGCCTGATTCAGGACACTTCCGATGCCTCCTGAAGCTAGCAACAAGGAGAGGCTGGGCCTGTGTTCCCACAACCTGGAGAAATGCCTTCCTCAACCCAGGGCTGGCTGCAGTGAAACGGGTCGGATTTTAGCAAAACTCCCTACATTCTTAGACTTCCAGAAACTTCGATTACAAGATGTGTCCTTGGGAACCCGCAAGGCGATTCCTTGTGCTCTTCCTTGTGCTTTACGGTATTTGGATCTAGGAAAAAGTGGGGAGCAAGCACTGGGCTCAAAGGTTCTGGTCTCTTTATGGGTAAGGCTCACTCATCCTTCAAGCTCCATCAGCCAGCTGAGGCATGGCCTGTGCGTGTGCCTGGCAAGAGCCACGTCTCTTCAGGGCCCTTTCTCGGCTTCCTGGGCTGGGCCAGGCCAACTGGGAGGAGGCTCCCTCATGGGCTCAGAGCCATGTTCCATGCAGGCCCCTCAGCCAGCCCCTCAGTGGCGTCCACAGCTTTGCTACCTGCCATCCTCTATCCAAAATATGATCCTGACCATGAGCTTCTGATTCTCTAGGGTACAGCCTGGTGCTGCCTGGTGCCCCATGGGGAACTCAGAAACAGGCATGACATTGCCAGTCCCCAGGGATCTTAGGGACTAGAAGAGGAGCATTCATTTCAGTAAACATCATAAGAAATAGGATTTTCGCTGCCCCCCCCCCCGAGAGCCCCTGGTGTGTGGGGGGGCACCTATGAGTTGTTAAAAAGCCTGGAATGGGCAGGACTTGTGGGTTTTTTTGGGTTTGTTTTTTTTTCCTCTCTCTCTTTTGTGTTGCCTGATTGACAGTTTGAGTACAGTTAAGCTTGGATCTGTGGGGATGCTATATAAGTGGCACGTATCATGGAGGCCTTTCCACTGACGTCATCCTCTGGAAGTGGTGCCGGCGGAAGGCAAAACGCAGGACCAAGGAGGGCTCCATGCCGGTAGTGGGGCCCAGCAGTGTGCTCCCCGTGACGGAACCTCCCTCGTGCTCTCACTCTCCCTCTGCCTCTGCGGGCACCCCGAGAGCTAGGGCATGTCTCAGGCGTCCTCTGTCCGTCCTTCCCCGGGTGATTGTCTGCAGCCGGCATGCGCAGCGGATGGAGGAGACCAAGTTGATCACAAGACTGTGCTCCCCGAACACATCAAGTTCCACTGCGGTTTAGGTAGATGGATTTTCGGTTTGCTCAGGGGGATGAAAAATTAGGGTCCTTAAATCATGTTCTAGCCAGACACAACAACCACAAGGTCAACTCCAAGGACGTGAGGAATAGAGAGAGGGGCTCTCCAGGGCCGTGGAGACGCACCAAAGGGCAGCCAGCAAAGAAAGGCGAGAAGGGTGTTACAGTCTCCTTCTAATTAGCATGTTCCTTCTAATTAGGGGCTTCTGAGGCTTATCAAGCCTCATCTATAAACTAAAACTAATAGGCAGTTAGGTGGGGTTTTTTTGTTTTGTTTTCTTTTTTGGGTTTTTTTGTTGTTGTTTTTTGTTTTTGCTTTTTTCCTCCCGACCCTTCAAGGGAAAAACACACGAATTAAGATTTAATTTGCCAGCAAACAGCATACCGTGAATGCACAGAAACAAAACTATTTTATTCAGCATGGGTAAGGCTGGAGATTTAAGGAGATTTCTGTCCTCCTGCATAGATCTTGTTTTGTTATCATTCATCAGAAGCTGCAAGATAAAAAAAAAAAAGGTAGAGGAAAAACTTGTCCGAAGATTCCTCCTTGTTCTCCTCACATCTCTGGCTCCTAAAGCCTCAAAAAGGCAGAAGCGGGAACCACACCCTTGTCTTGGCCACGGCGTGGACAGTATTTTGCCCTCCCTGCTGGCTAAAAATGACGAAATAAAAACACAATTCATCTCACATGACATTGGATAATGGTGGTTTCAAAATTCCTCATAGTTTAAAGACTGATTTACAGGATTAGGTCATAGAAATGCCTGTAAAATTCCAATGTGATTATTTAGTTATGTGTAGTTTGTTGCAAATATTACCACACGCCCCGAGAAAAACCCCACTTGTGAAGATCTTTGAAATGAATTTGTTTGCTTGCACGACTTTTTTTTAGCTGTCTTGAATAAACACGGGCTGTAATTTTGAAAGCAACAAATTGAGGGATCGGTGGGTGGCGGGGGGAGCAGGGGAAGGAGACCGGTGCCCAATAACACTGCTGAATAGATCAGGATCAGGAAAGCTAAGAAAAATCTGGAAACTAATAGAGACAAGTCAACTTACATTCAGAATGGTCCCACAAACTATTGATGTTCACCAAGAACCATGAAACTTTGGCTTTTTCATGTATTAACGGACCTTTTGTGTCATTGTTTTACAATGTAGACCAGCTGATAATGCGCCTTGTTCCTCATTGACTTTGCAATCTCATTCTTTGCCACAAATATAATGGCCTGTTTGTTTCGCTGCTGGTGCACACTGGCCAAAGAATCAGACATTTGTTTCATAGTGCTTGTTTTGAAGAAATCAGTTCTGGGTACATCTTTACACTGCCCATAAAAATAGAGGCTTATCTGGGTGAAAGATACCCCAGGTCTGCACTGGGGTAGGTGACCATGGTTCCACTACTATAGAAAACGAAAATGAAATATAATAAAACTCCATTTCAATCCAATTACTAAAGAGCCTGAATTGTAGACTGTTCATGAGGACGTACACTTTTATTAATTATAACAACATACAGCAATTTGAACTGGCCAAGAGTATTTCTCATAATGGCTCTTAAGAAGTTCTTACTAATGAAGAGACAGGAATGATTTATAAGTAGTGTTACAGGTATTTATATCTAAATGATGGTAATGAAATGCCTAAGAAGTTTGGTCTCATAAGTAGGGTAAATAATCCCATTAGAATGATGTTAAGACTGTTAATTTATTCAGCAGGCACACCCCCTTCTGCCCCCTTCTTTCATATGCAATTCAAAGGTAACCTTTAGCCTAGTCTGGGGGTGGTTTCAACTCACAAGGGAACTCTGATCAGTTGGTGGTGGCTGCCTGCCTGGAAACTTGTTTTGAGAAATTTTCCAGCGCCAAGTCTAGATTCATAGGGGAGAAAGTACCAGGATTGGTTAGTCCTGCCTGCTGTGGACGGGCAAGGTGGGAACAGGGCAACTGAGTGACATCCGTTTGCTACCCTTGGCTGGGGTGGTTCAAAAGTGATGCGCGGTTGGTGTTGTCACAAAATCATCTCCAGAATAGACTGCAAACTGATAGTAAATTCAGTGATGGTGGTACCATTTTCTAGGTAGCTCCAAAATCCAGCAGTTAAAGGTTCTTTCTACCTGAATGGTAGCCATTGAGCTCCCTTAATTCACTTAAACCCTAAGTGAGAAAAGTACGTTGAATTTACTAAATGTAGCTATGCGAATGCATTTTTATTTTTTCTAACTTTGAAGAACAGAATTATTTTTGTGACCCTTCTTTCCTACTGAATATGATACTTGGGGAATGGAGTGCAGGGTGCTGTTACACTGAACGAGCCCTTTGAGATGGTATTTTGATATTTTGTTTTAATTTCATGTGTAGTCATTACATTTTTTGGAAAGGAAGTAAACAAGTGCTTGTTTCTCTTCACTAAAACAAATCTGAAACTCAGGGCCAGGTCCACAGAGCACCACGGTTTTCTTTTATTTCTATAACAAACAGGACAGAGGAAGGCAACTAACTCTTTTTAAAGCACCTGCTTTAAAATGTTCTAGGCACCTTGACAATTGCTTTCAAAATGTTAAAAGAATTTTTTTTCTAACTTAACGCTCCCAACTTCCCTGAGAGATAGGGAATATTGTCCCATTTTATAGATGAGAAGAATGAGGTTTAAGAAGGTTAGACTGCTAGGTCAATATGGAGCTTAAATTGGAACCAGCTTCTAAAGCGGGCTGAATTTTCTGTGTGGAGTTCAGAATTTAAACATAAGCCACTTCTGCCAACTTTTAAACAGGACTTTTGCAGGGACATTTTACGTATTGACTAATAATTCTAGAACTTTAGCATTTTAAGAGTCCTCAGTAAATTTTGGCTACCACTGTTTCTCTCTCTCCCTCCCCCTTCCCCTCCCCCTTTCTCTCTCTCTCTCTCCTCTCTCACTCTCTCTCCTTCTCTCTTTCTCTCTTGTGTGCACATGTATGTATATAGGTGTGTGTGTCTGTGTAGAGTGACTGCCTATTGAACTTCAAATGTTTATTGCAAACCACTTTGCCTTTTTATTTTTAAAAAAACGTGAATGCCTGCTTTTTATGGTAGAAAATTATCTAAACCTAGAAAGGGTAAATTTTTATAGGAGGATAAAGACTGTAAAGTATACAATAAAATCAGCAGTGTGTGTAAGAAACCAGAATATCATCCTGACATTTTATACAGTATGTAAATTGCAGTTCTAATCCAGAGGAAGTCTGCTTTTAGTTAAGCGCTGTGAATAAACTCCTGTTTCTAAAATTCTCCCTCTCTCTTTTGGTGGGAGGGGGGCAGTATGTTGGCGGTAGAGAGAAACTTCTTTTTTTTCTTCTTTCTTTTTTCTCTGAGAAGGCTTTTTATTAATTTCTTTTGCTGCATTTTTGACCCTGTAAAGAAAAAGAGAGCTATTGTACCAAACCACACAACAGGACAGGCTCCCCCAGAAGGGATTTTTCCTTCCTGCTGAAGGACACAGGATATCAGCTTTATGAGCTGGTTAGTCAGCTTTATCGCAAAGCCAGTAGATTTTCTTAATATACTTATTGCTGTTCTGTAAATAGCACGGGGGCAATCATGAATCTGAATCACTTGCAAGGTGAAATGAGACTGATATTGGTAATCTTGGGGAGAAAATACTGAAATTAGTAATTGGAGTTCTTTCTTATTGAGCAGGCTGATGATAGTCTCCACACCAATCCGTTGAGTACCCATTGTCTACCTCTGAAATTTATTGAGATACTGCATCCTGGAAGCACTTTATTCAGAATACTGTATAAAATTCTCCATAGGGGCGCCTGGGTGGCTCAGTCGTTAAGCGTCTGCCTTCGGCTCAGGTCATGATCCCAGGGTCCTGGGATCGAGCCCCGCATCAGGCGCCCTGCTCAGCGGGAAGCCTGCTTCTCCCTCTCCCACTCCCCCTGCTTGTGTTCCCTCTCTCGCTGTCTCTCTCTCTGTCAAATAAATAAATAAAATCTTTTAAAAAAATTAAAAAATAAAAAATAAAATAAAATTCTCCATAAATACAGGTGATAATATTAATGATCATAATTGTATTAAAATTTTTAATTAAGACATGAAGAGAGCCCCAAGATTGTCCACCATGTTTCTTTAAAAAGATATTCATTAAAAACTGCAGTATGCTTTGTTTTTTTCTGTATGTTCAAGAATATTTAGAGGAATAGGCATCTGAATCCTGGCTATATGTGAATCCCATAAAAGCCATCAGAGAACAGGCTGAGATTTTTTTTTTTCTTTAAAATGGTATGCTACCCTTATTTTTAAAATTCTGAGTTGTCTTTTGATTCCCTTTGAAAGAGGGACAGGAGAAGGGATATTTCCTAAGATCTAGGACAGCTTTTAATTCTAGAAGAACGTTACTGTAGTCCTTCTCAGAGCTCTTAGAGAAGGCATCATTTCTCTCCTGTTTCTCTTGCTTGTTGGCTGAACTTAATGATATGACCTGGGACACTGCTGTGTGGATTCAAACGTAAAGTGTCGTGGTGATTGAAGCAGTGGTACTGTTCATATGAAAACTGTTTAGAACTCTAGATGTTTTTAGTTCATTCATTAGTCAGACAGCTAAAAGAAAGAAAAGAAGCGTGGTTGGAAGATTAACAATGTCACCGGCTCTACATTTTAATCACATTTTGATTGGGTGGTTATTATTTGTATCTTAAACAGTTTATAAGAAGTTAATATTTGAATCTGCAGACCAATTACTCTACCTGTGATTTTTACCCCAAAACATTGCTGTACGCAAATCTTGAAAACATTTAGTCTGCGTCAGAGCCGACAGGGCAAATCCTTCATTATACTTTTTAAACCTAAAATAATTTGTCATCAGACAATCTCATTCTAGTTCAATATTTTTATGTTGCACTAGAAACAATGTTTCTTGGCAAATATTTCTTCCCATATTTATTAGTAGTCCTGGATTTAACATGTAATTATTTACTCATTGCATAACAATTTACTTTTCATAATATTTCATAGACGTGTTTGAGGCTCTTGTACATGGTTGAATAGCTTAGTTGATTAAAGCAAGAGACAATGATTACGGGTCGCTGATACCATGGACTCGTGCTTCATCCCAAGCCTTAGCCAACCCTTCTAAAAATATGTGCTCTGAGTCCCCAAAAGGATCAAGCCACAGCATAATATTTTTAACCATGTAAAATACAAAAAGAAACTCTATGTTCACTATCACTGTTAAGAATAATAAAATCCAGATAATGTTTTTTTTTCTTAGAATCCCCCCTTTTATTCTGAAATCCTATAAAATGAAAGGAGGTGAAGAGAAGGTGGAGCTGTCTCCTAAATGTAATGTTAAAACTGTCTCATCTGGTGCCTTAGTGGTTAACTTTACATTAATTATGTTTTATTATTAGAAGTAATAATAAGGAGTTATAATGTAATATTTTTATGCCAAGTTCTATGAAAAGTGTTATGCAAATTTTACTATATTAGGAAGCTACAATTTGCAAGCCATTGTCACTCTGTTCATTCTTTTATTTAATCTCTTTTCTTAAAACTTGGCCAGCCCCCTACCACAGCCTACTCACTGTGAGTTTGAATTATTCAAATTAACATCAAGTTGTTTAAATATTAAACTGTATTTTACTTGTGACTTATTTTTCAGTCACACTTATTATAATTTCTGCCGAGCAACTTGGACAACAGACTATGATATGCAATGTGCTTATTGTATCAACTAAGTGGGCAAAGTTCACATCAACAAAAATGTGTCCAAATTTAACAAAATAATGTGATTTCCCTAGTTCACTACTTTCCTTGCATTTTAGGTTGTTCAGTCTGGAAAGTATATTCACATTTTATAAATGATCGTCCCTAGATCTTCGTGACATTTGACCTATTGTTCAGTTTTAAATGAGGAAATGACATGGTTGCAAGCATAAAAGCCCAGGGGGCATTTTTTAGAATTTTCTGATTTTTTTTGTTTTATTTTATTTTCTGATGATAAAATATTTGCTTCCTGAAGAAAAGATACAAAATATTTTCTATCACATGGTAAACATTTGGATCTGACATTCTACATTGTTAGAATTTAAGAGATGCTTACTATCTAATGATATGAACATACAAGAATTTATTTTAGCATTTCCTGTCACTTAACATTGACATTGATTCTAATTTCTTATTTTCATAAATTATGCTGTGATTAATATACTGATACATAAGTATTTAATCCCATACCTGATTTTTTTTCCTGTAGGATATATCCTTCAAAGTGGGATTCCTAGGAACTGTGTATTTTTTGACCCTTTGAATATTGGAGAATTCTTTTCATTTTCATGTAGGAAATATATGACAGAGTATGTTATTTGGAGTAATAATTTCCCTCAACATTCTATGGATATTTCTCTATTGGCTTTTAATGTTTTATACTGCAAAAGAGAAGCCAATAAATTTGGTGTTGTTTTTTTTTAAGATTTTATCTATTTATATGTGTGTGTGTGTGTGTGTGTGAGCGAGAGGGGGCTGTGGGCAGAGGTAGAGAATTTCAAGCTGAGTGTGGAGCCCAACACTGGGTTTGATCCCAGGACCCCGAGATCATGACTTTAAGCCAAAATCAAGAGTCAGTTGCTCAACCGACTGAGCCACCCAGGCGCCCTCTATAGACATTTTTCTATTGGCTTTTAATGTTTTGTACTGCAAGAAAGAAGCCAATCAATTTGTTTGTAGTTAACTCTTTTTTGGGCAGAGGGCCTAAATCATTTTAGAAACTTGCCCTTGTCTTAGTGATTACTAGAATGTTCTAGGTTCTCAGAGCTTTTCATTGGCTTTGCCTAGGACATGGAAGTCTCTTCTTTCTTGGCTCCCTTTGCACTTACTTCCCCCGATTTTCTGGTCTATATCTTTTAATTCTGCTATTTCATCTGTTCTTTTATTTTTATCTCTCCCGGGACATGAGTCATTCTTTGTTTAGATTTTTGTTTTCTGACCTCTGTGTCTGTGAGCAGCTCTTGGATCATTTCAACCTCTTTTTCCTTTTCCTCTCTGTTATATAAATATAGCTCAAGTGTATTCTGCGCCTCAGTGACTCCATTTTGTGCACTGTGAGTGCACATTATCGCATAAAATTAAGGTTTTAATTCTGCTACTGAAATGGTGATTTCCTCACTTTCCTTTCTGATGCCATCCAGGCACCTGGTTCTTTCAGTCCCTTTTCAGTTCAGTCTGTGGTCTCTTCTTACCATCTTCACTTTCCTGTTTCAAAGCTTATGAAGAAAGGATGGGCGTTCCTGAATTTTATCGAAAATGCGAAGCAAGATGCTATCTTAAAATTTCTTCGTTTTCTTTTATGATAAGCCTTGAGCTCTCCATCTTGACCTTCTTTTTTTTTTTTTTTTAATTTGCAGAATCCACTGGTGTCATATTGGATCTTTATTGCATATCTAAGTTTTTGTTTTTTGTTGTTTTTTGTTTTTTTTTTTATTGGAAAGAGGCCTGTCCAGGCTTGGTTCTTTTTATTCAAGACAGGGCACAGAAATCTTTTTATAGCTCCCCACTTGCCACCTGACTATCAATAGAATCGTCTTACCAGATAGGCAGCAGAGGATTCCTTGGGGTAAGTTTGATTGCGTTCAGTGGTGCAGCATGCTCAGCGTAGCCAGGAGGGAATTCCAGCCAGGGGGTACCCAGCGCGGATGTGTCCTCTCTGCTTCAGTTTCTTGCCCTAGGGATTACTGCTCTCCACCAACGTTTCCTCTGCTTAGCCTTCATGCCAAGCATTCAACTCAGCCAAGCCTCCTTGCTGTGGCCTTTCCCACTGCGCAAGGGAGACAAACCACTGAAATGCTGGTTTTCAGGTCGTGTAGCTACTCAGCAGAATGTTGGATTTTTCAGTACAACTGGTAGCAACAGAGACTTCAAAACATGTAACTGACACAGTTTCCCTATTTCTAGCACTCCAAGTTTTCTCTTTCCATATTTTTATCAACCTATAGTTATTTCACTGGGGATTTGGGCGGGGGAGTTAGGTAGCTCCTCCTGCTCAAGTTGATATTGTACCAAGAAGTCAGAAGTTTTCCGTTAAAAATGTATCAAAGCCATTAAAACTGGATTGACCTTTTTGTTGGTTTGCATTGTTTTTTATTCTCAGGAAGACTTCCATGCATGTTATCAAAGCATATTCTTTTGCCCTTTTGTGGAATATCTTTTTAAGCAAATCAACATGTAATTTATTTTGGTGAATAGTACAAGTTGAGTTAATAAATTCAATAAATTCAATCAATTTATTCTCCATTTTCCCCCCAATTTTCCTAAACAATGCTTACCGAATAAGGCATCCTTTCTCCATGTGTAGTACTTATTATCTTGGATCCTGAGTTCTTGGGTATACTGACATCCTTTCAAGATGCTTTTAGTCAATTGCATTGATTTGTCTGTGTACTCTTCAGCAGAAACAAACAGTTTTAATTGTTTTTGATTGATAGTACATGAATCCATTTACTAAGGTCGATCCCATATATTATGATTCTTTCTATGAAATTTATGTTCTGTCCTCATCTATTTCTTCTTCCAGAAAAATCTCAAAATCATTAAGTTTGTTCCCATACTCAAAACAACCTTCTCTAACAAGAACAAAATATCCTTTTGAGACTTTATTAAAACTGTTGAATCCATAAATTAATTCGGCAAGAACTAATACTTTTAAATGATAGGAATGTTAGAAATATCTCTCAATATTTTTTAATGATACTTTGTATCTCAGGTAAAGTTCGTTAATTTTTTGTCCAAAACATTTTCAGTTAACATTATTCCCAATTGTTTTATGTTTTATATAGCCATAGCAATAATCAGGTAGAATATGTAATAGAAAATATATCATAATTATATCAAATATCATAATTATATCAAATATCAAAATATAGATATATTTTCTATTACATATTCTACCTGATTATTGCTAGACAACAAGAAAACTATTGGTTTCCATTTAACTTTATTTCGTTATCTCATTTCTGGCAGCTTAACGGAACTCACTTTTTCCTTGTGAGATTTAAATTTAATTCTCTTGAATTTTCTGGGTATATAATCCTATCAAATCAAGATAATGACAACATTTTCTCCTCTTTCTCAACAGTTACACCAGATATTTCTCTTACATATTAATGTATTGGCTGCACTATTTCTTGACTTTTAAAAAATTTGAACAGCTAATCTTCTGAAAATTCTCAAAAATGAATGGTTAGTGACAGAGGTTGCTCTGTATTTTATATCCTAGCATGAATGCAAGTTTCCCTAGGGAATTTTAAACTAATTATAGCAACCAGCAGTAGATATTTCATCTTACTAACTGAAATCCAAGACACTTAAGTATCTCATAAATATTAGTTTTATGATATTAAAAAATGCAGGGTGGTACATTTAGACTGATGGCACATAAGTTTCCTGCTTCATAGGAAATACAAGTTTGAAATATAAATTTAAAGAGAGCCAACTACTTTTTTTTGCTTTGCCTCATCCATCCATACATTCATCTATCCATCTATCCATCTATCCATCCATCTACTCAACAAATATTTCTTGAACCCTGTGCTTAAAGCGAAAAGAATGAAGAAGTCTAGTCCCAACCCTATAGAATCTCAGCTTACACTTACTAGGGATGCATAGTTCTGCTCACATAACTGCACCCAAAAATGTTCATGGCTTGATTAAATGATATCAAGTGAGTACGTGCATACTTATTAAGTTCTTATTACACTAACTATATGCTTATGAGCTAAAACTTGATCCTCTGAAAAACAGAACATTTGTGACATGTGAGTAAAACCAAATATCGCTTGTGGATCCTGTTCATCCATTACTAGAGGGCTTCCCTTTCTGCCTGTCCAGTTCTTTTTTTCCCTGAGTTGAAGAAAGTCTGCAGGTATACAGGTGAATGCAGGAAAAGTAAACATGTTTCAAGTTCACAGGTTTTCACACTCATCAAAAAAAAAAAAAATCCTTTAGGAATCCTCCCTTTGTAAAATGGTGTTGCACAAAAATTCTCTTTTTATAGTAACATCATATTTATTTTTAATACTTATTACAGAAGTTATCATATAGTGTTATTTGGAAGCTTGCATGCTCGAAAATGTACTAGATTTTTCTTAGGAGTTTTCCAACAAAAAATTTTCAAGCATATAAAATTTTGACTGATAAATGTTGCTGAGTAAGAAACATTTTAAATATTTAGATTAAAATATTATAACACTGACCATCTCCAAATGTGTTAATATTTATGATTTCTCTTTGAAAAATAAACTATGAGCCACACCTAAAAATAAAATAAAACATAATGTATTCTAATTTTCTTAGCATGCTGGAAGATTTTGTTACATTATGATAAAAAGGAAGGCATTTAGTAATATTCTAGGAGTGGCTCATGAAAACTTTGGTTGCAAAAGTTTAATTAAAACAAAAACTAATGTTATCAACTTACTCTAACACATTTACTCTAACTTATCTCTAAAATGCCTTCTGCAAAGCATTTGCCTCTATTTTGAAAATATATTTTTCAGTCTAACCATTTGATTTGAACTTGCCTTTTTGACCTCTTTTGACCCTAAATCTAGTCCCCTCTTTAATATTTAATTCTTATACTTGTAGGAATATAAGATGATCTACAATTCCAAATACATATTATCCTCAGTCATAGCGTGGACTCCTAAGAAAAATAGTTAATTTGATGGATTTCCTAAAGCAAGATTGATCTTGTCAAGTGAGAGCAAACACAATTGAAACCAAATGGACGCAACTTTTCAGTGACATGAACAGCCCAGGTGCCCTTGGCTGGCTCTGATATTGTAGTAAGTAAGTGAGTACATTAGATTTCCCAGCCCCAGAGTTGTGACACTAAATCCAGAGTATGCCCCCATGATCATTTCAGGCACGGGAATGATCTGAAGAAGCACTGTTTTCTTCTCCAAGGAGGGTTAGCGATTCAGATGAAATCTTTAGTTTTAACTTTGTGTTTCTGCTGCAGGGTAACAAAGCAAACCCCACGGGGTCACAGGTGTCTCCCCAAAGATCTTTGTCACTACTAGGCAAGAAACATGACTCCTAGCGTGTCCAAGGCAGAGGTGGCCCTAGAGACCCTGTTGTTCAGTATTTCTCGAGTGTTTCCACTGAGGCATCCTTAAAGCAGAGGAGAGAGGAATTGGTCTCCTGAGGCTGAGAACGACTAACAGAAGAAGGTTTCTTATTTATCTGAAGACTCTAAATGGTACCTTCTACTCCATTGTGTATGTCTTCTCTAATATAAAAAATTCAAAATTACTTACCCCTGAAGTCACTTGACTTTCCCTTTCATCCCAACCCTTTTTAGTAAAATTGATTCTTTCATAAGCTACACTATATGTTTGCCTTCGGCTGTGGGGCTACTCACACCTGAGTCAGACAACCATTGCTTGGTCCAGTGTCTCCTTTTCATGGTTGGGTAAGCAGAATCCTAGAGAGGGACTGTGACTCACCCCAAATCTCCTGCCCCCTCCCCGCCCCCGCCCCGTGACTGTGAAGAAACTAACTCAGCACTTCTAACTGCCAGTTCTACCCATTTGCTGACAATTAGGCAATTAAGCTACTCCCCAGGGTAGTCAAGTGTCTTTCAGAGAGACTTTACTTCTTATACTTTGCCACTTTGGAAAAAGAAGTGCTGATGGCCCTTTCCTTCTAGAAACTGCCTGTGATCTAGTGAGCTAAATGTGTTTTCGGCAGGGGATGAGGTGAGTGAGCTAGTTACCTATGAAGTGTCTGCAGTCTACCCGGGGACTTGTGTATTCAAGCACTCCATCGTTTCCCTGACTCTTGGTAACCAAAATGCTTCTCCCTCTGAAGGAGACCATTGGAAAAGCCTAAAGCATTGGCATAAGACATATGAGTGAACCCTTAAAACTGCTGGCTTGGGGACAAGATGTTCATCTTCAGTGTTCTCTGAAAATAGAGCAACTACCATTTGAGAAGCTGGATGAATCTCAGAACGCCTGTTAGCAGCAGAGTTGATGGGGACTTAGTTAAAGGAACCAGCACCGTGAAGAAGTTGTAGCCAAGCTTAATAGATATTTTCTGCTGCTGAGTCATTCTTACTGGAAAAAGTAGTGCAGACAGGATCATCTCTGCCAAGTGCTTGCAGAGGTTATCAACGTGGCCTCAACCAAAATTTCCACCATCAATGTTGCAATTTCCTGCCCTGGGTCAATGAAGAACCTAGGGATGAGATGCCTTCTACTGGGGCTCTGCTTCAGGTCCTCCAGATTCCTTCATAGATGGTGTATCTCTTGGGTCTCGGCAACAACAGAGTATAGATGGGGCAATGGAAGTTCAAGTTCGGTGGTTTGCTCAAGGGCAAACTGCATCTCTTGACTCTTAGCAGTTGTGGATTTAAGTGAGCCATACATTTCTCATTTATACAAGCTTTTGTTAAATCCTAAGAGAGTCATGTTGATTATATTTCAATAAGCAAAATATCATTTACGTCTGCACATAGAGTTCTATTATAGTCATAAAAATTATTTCGTATTTCACTCCCAGTTAAAAAGAGACTTCATTAGCAAAATAACGCTTTACATGTAAAAGCACTGTTAATATGGACAAGTTGCTTTTTCATACATACTGTTAATGACAAAAAATTTGGGGGGGGTTACTGGGATATACAGAGTATAAGTAGGTAGCCATGTGATCATTTGCATACCAGAAAAGGTATTGTTCAGACTCTCTTTTTTCCTTTCTCTCATTTTATCTTGTCAGATTTGGTTTGACTCAAAGCTATTGGTTCTCTTAGAGAAGGAGGTCAGACCAGTTTGAGGAATAAGCAGCTTTAGAAGAGCAATTGAAGTAGGCACATGGGAACACAGGTGATAAAATCATTTTGGAAAATAATGAACAAGTAACTTGAGAGCTTGTCGTGAGGGTGGTATCACAGGTTATGCCAGGTTATTAATTTTCCAACTCAGCAGTATGCCTCTTAAAAAACACTTAAAGGAAAATGGATACGTTTTTGAGAGAAATGCAGTTGGTAGAGGAGATTAAGGAACCCAGTGAAGTCCACAGGTCATTAGACCCCGGAAAGCAAAAGTATGTACATTTAAATAAGAATTGCGTCTTTGGGAAAATATGCAAAATATGTAGTTGAGAGAGCAGCCTTTTGTATATTAAAATAGACATCTAAAGATTTCGTGGTTCATCTACAGAATACCAAAGCACCCCCTCTGTTTGTTGTTTGTTTGTTTGTTTGTTTCCCTCACACCGGCCTCTCAGGGAAATGACCACGTCACAAGGGAGCAGAACCCCAGGTGTAGGCGGTGACCATCAGGCTTTGCTCTTTGTTCCTCCTTTCACAGGAATTCGGGGACAGCACCAGCCCCTCAGTTTCCCCTTCCAGAAAATGGGAAGCACGTTGGCCCCCTCAGAAGTTGCTCGTGACCAGGAGCAGCGCAGCCCATGACTTATTTTTCCCTTTCCCCCCAGTTTCCCTGTTGCACTCCTCGGAGCGGCGGCCCGCTGTTGCCATGGTGACACACACCGGGTGGGTGCTGTTGCTTAGAAATAACGTCAACTGGTGGCAGTGGGGAGGCAGAGCCGGGGTGGTGATCAGCCAGGGAGGAGTGCCCCATCTGCTGGGGAGGGGGCCGGGGGAGGGGTGCGGAGGAAGGAAGGGGCCAGAGCTGGATCTGACAGATCGCACGGGGTGCTACCTGCCTCCAGGGATTGGCATCCTGTTACCTAAGGATGCTCGCCTGGGTTACATCAGAGCGCCTTACGTTTTTATAGAATATGCACTTTGTTGCCAGGGTTGTCCTATTTATTTATTTATTTATTTATTTATTACTCAGAGCTCCGGGTTTTAAGTGCAGTAAATATTTGTTGTTGATTTCAATTCTAGCAGTTAGTTCAATTTCTTGAAAGATAAGAGGAATCGTTGACTCAGACTCATTTCTGTAACCTGCTTTATCCTTGGGGCTTGAGTCATTCCTTGTCCACAGCGATTTTAAAAACTATGGCAGGAAATTGTTTTTTTTTTTAACTTCTAGGGTGAATGAAATGACATTAAAATAAAAATCCTTTTTTAATAGATGGACCGCTCCCTCATCCTGATTTTCTGGGTTCTACTTTTCTGCTTAAGTCCCACAGTGTTTTGTAGAGAAATTTTTATTTTGTTAAATATTAATGAAATACCATGGCCTTGGCATGTCTGACCCTGGTGGTTATCTTTTTCATAGTGTTCAAACAAACCAGTAGCATTCTGCTTCCTTCTGGGGTCTTCTGAATCTTTGGAATGTCCAATCCACATACCCCATATCTGGTTCCATGCCAGAATAACCATGCTCTGCAAAGTTAGTGGGGTGGGGTTGGATGTGAAAAGAAGTTGCAGAACTAGAAGGTTCTTCCCATCAGAACCTCTCTGGGATGTATTCAACCACTGGGTTACACATCTCAGGGAGAAGGGGACCAGGCTATGGCCACTGTCTCAGGGGACGAGGGCAGAGGAAGATTTGCTCTCTCTGGTCTGCCTTCAGAGATATGTTAAACCCCCAGAGTACACTGTGTTGAGGGTCCATGTGGCTCAAAAATTGGGCCTTCACTTGCTACACAACTCCAAGGCCAGGGATGGCACCACTTGGAGCCCAGTCTTATCAAGGAACATGTTCACGTGCACTTTCAGCAAACTTTTCTGCTGACAGCCTTCAGGAGCCAGTATTGCTCCCACTCAGCAAGTTTGAGACCCTCCTTTAGGTCTGAGACTATAGCAGCTCCCACTACCACACCCATGAAGACTGGGCTGGGGGTGTTGGGGAGTTCTTGGTGCACAGTAGCATTCTATGTGCTGTTCTAGTAGAAAAGAAAATGTTAAGTATTAAACCTCTGGAGTGCTAAGACCCTAGATCTGTGTCCTTTTTTTTGCAGGCTAGCGCTTAAGTATTCAACACCTGCTCCATCCTGGTGCTGAGTGCAAAACCCTGTCACTTCTCCATCCTACCTGGGTGCCCCCTCGGATGTGGACTCTGGAGCAGGAACACAATGGACTCTCCAAATCCTCCCCCATACACCTGCTCCTGTTAGATCTCACAGTTCAAACAGCTTGCTAACAAATCTAGGCCAAACCCAGCAGAGCTGATAAGATTTCCAGAAGAGTACCTAAAAATACATCTCTCCTTAAGTCAGCCTTGCCGATCACTGTACAATCACAGACCTTTAAGGCCTTAAAATTTGTTGCACCCTCCTCCAGTTTAAAGCTAAGAAATTGGAGTCCCAGAGAGCTGACATAATAACAAGAACAACAATGGTTAAGGAATATTTCAAATCACATCATGAGGATGGAACAAAACACACCATAAAGACAGACACAAACTATGAGCTGTGTAGTGTACTCATTCATTTATTTGTCCCTTCATCCGCACACTCATTCAGCAAATATTTACTGAGTGCTTACTAGGTCTTAAAGTTTCTGTGTTGCGCTAGCTGTCGGGGATACACACAGACCTGCCCTCACAGATGTGACATTCTGGTTGGGGGAGAAATTGAAAAGATAAGTACATATGTGAGTATCTAATAATGATAAGGACTTTGGAGGGAAATAAAGCAGGGTGAGCTGGAGTGAGGAGGTAGGACTGAAACCATATTACATCAGGAAAGTCCCCCCCACAGGCTGACATCTGAGCCATATGACTATCTGGGAGAGGCACATTCTCAGCAGAGGGAACAGTGAAGTCAGAGCCCTGGGGCAGGCCAGTGTTTGCTGCTCACGGACCAGCCCCAGGCAAGGAAGAGTGGCTTAGGGGGAATGGACAAGGAAGCAGAAGGTCAGGGAAGGTGGGCTGCTCATGAAGGTCAGCATGGGCTCTTGGCTCCTGGCTTTCACACCCAGGAGGTGGGGAGCTATTGGGATTCCCCGAGCAGAGAAATGACATGATCTGATCACCTTGGCAGAGGATCTCCCAGAATAATGTGTCGATACGGGACTGCAGCGGGGCCTGGGGAGAAGCGGAGGAGATTTGTCAGGAGCCTGTCACGTTAATGCAGATGATGGTGGTTTAGAGGAAGGAGGCCACTGTGTGGGTGGTGAGCAGGGGCTAGATTCGCGATCTGCTGGAAAGGCAGAGCCAGAGGATCAGATAAGGGATCAGATGAGGGCTGTCAGAGAGAGGCAGGAAGGGGAAGGAAGAGGAAACAGAGACAAGAGACGAAAAAAGGGCACAACTCTGGGGAGTCGTCACTGTCTGGTGGGCTTAGAGCCATAAACTGGGGGAGAGAGTGGCAAAACAGAGCCGTGTGGATTTTGCAACCAAACTGCCTGTGCTCGAGCCTGTTCCCCGCTCCCTCCACATTCACCAGCCTCTGCTAGCCTCCGCCTCCTCCAGCTAACCCTGGCCACCAGGCATAAACTCTTTGATCTCTCGGCTTTAGTACCTTTCATCTCAAAAACATGCTGGCAAAAGGTCCTCAACACGTGTTTGTTTGAAGCCAGTACCTGGGTCTTATCTCACCACTAAAGACGTCCCAGGAATCTGTCAGTCCGCTCTAAGCACCTGCCTTTTTCTGCCCATTGAGATGTGAGCACTTCTCACAGCTCCTTCTCGGCGGCTGCTCAGGCTCAGGGAAGCCGCTAGCTCTGCTCTCATTTGCAGAGCTCGTGGGAACTGATCCAGTCCCTCTTGGTAGGGGATACTCGCCGTTCCCGCTTCGGATGTCACTCACACCCACCCCCAAGACACTTTACACACCTAGATGCTTTATGATGCACACTCACAGAGCAGGTACAGTTTCCACAAGGAGAGAAGAACAGCCCTGTCCCCCAGGTCCTCAACTCCAGTCACCTCCACGGGTACTCTTGATAGAACTCAAGCCTTCTTGTTGCTTTAAATTGTCCTGTCTCCACGGCCTTGACTTTTGAAATTGACAGCATCCCTTCTCTGCCCCAGCTCTCAAATGCCAAGGGCAGATGGAGAAAGGGATGAAACCATACTTTCATTTTCAGAACAAGCGCATGCTCTCGCACCAGGGTCTTGCCTCCTGGGCCACTTGACATTCTCTGGCTTGACCTCGTGTCTTCTGCTGCTGCCCGCAAGGGCCATCCGAAGCTTCAAGAGCTCTCTGTAAGCCCCAGCCCCACACCTGCCTGTCCAGGCAGGTAGAACATCTACCAGACTCAGAGGGCGGGGGCCGTGAGACAAAAGCTGCCCCATTTCATTTTCCTGCTCTGCAGCTGAAAACCAGGCTGTCTCCTTCACCTCCCACCTTCTTTCAGCCCCGCGTCTGAGAAATGAGCATCTTCTTTCTCGAGGGCCCTCCGCTAGAGCTGGTGGTCTCTTCCCTCCTCGTCCTCTGGGCCAACTCCTGCTCTCTGGCCCACAGCTCCATCCTGCCATTTCCCCACGCTCCTGTTGTGTTTCCCTGCTTCCACTCAGGAAAGAAAGGGGAGGCTGGTTGGCAGCGAGATGGAAGAAGCAAGCTCTCTCCCACTCTCCCGGGGGCTGCACTTAGTGAATTCTGTGAGCCAAGCCCAGGTTCACAAAGGGTCACCTCCCTGGGAGCACACAGGTAATCAGTGCCCATCAGACTGCAAAGAAAAGAGAGTTCCAAACTTCCCCTGTTGCTAATGGTGTTCTTGCAGCACCAAATACTCCAAAGAGCTCCAGGCACTGAGCATCCATTTCCCGGTGGTCCTCCCCTCTCCCCCCGCAGCTGCGAACTAGGGAAACTGCCACCTGGAAAGTCAGCCGTGACATCCTCGTTATGACGTCTGTCCACGTGCCCGTGGTCTCCTCGTGGCAGTGGACCCTTCTGGCTACAACCTCCATCTTGGAGCTCTGAAACTCTCTCCAGCGCCCTTGACACTGCAATATTCAGAGGATCTTTTGTCCCTCATTATTCTTTTTCTATGGTTTCGCTTGCTCCTCTCCTTTCTGTCACCTCTAAGTAACTGAACGGACTGTCCTTGACTCACTCAAGCCTTTCTCGTGTCTTCCCTGGATAGATACACAGATGTTGGTACAGACATAAATCTCTCTCCCTCTCTCTTCAACCTCAATGCCCCTATTTCCAATTAGCTTCCACTTCCTGACATCCTTCCTCCTGGGCAGAGCATCAGTGTCCACACAGGATCCAAATTTTGAAGTCCTCTTTGACTAATCTCTTCCCTGCCCTCTTCATTCCTGAAAATGATCGGTTTCTAATGAATTTACCCCAACCACACCCTCTTCCTTTTCCTTCTCACTACTGCAATATAATTTTCCACCTCGATTATGCCTTTTCTCTGGACCATTGCTATAATCTCTAACCAAGGCTAACCGCCTGTGAGACCTTCTCATTCTGATGCATCCTGGGTGAATCTAGAGAGAGAGCTTCCTGCAGCTGAGGTCTTGTCTAGATCCCTCTGATGCTCCCCAGTATCTACCATACTAATGATCCTGATAGTTTATACCTGAGTCTACTTAGACTTATGCAGGCTATGACCTTACGACACTATTCTCCCTGTAAATTTAAGGAAACATTTCTTCAGAAATTAAAGGGGACAGTTTTCCCCCATTGTCCACATGACTAGGGAGCATCTCTAAAATGTAATGGGCAGGAGTAAAGCATGTTGGCATCTTACAGGGTCCGTGACTCCCTCAGAGCAAAGAACCGGCCTGTAGCTCACGACTTTTGAGTGTCTTGCTGGACATTCACAGAGATAAAAATCCTGTTCATAGTGATCTGGGTCAAGATCTTAACTGTGCTTTTTTGCACAAAGTATTTTTTTAATTTAATTTTTTATTTTTTAGACAGTTTTAATATAACTGAATTTTTAAAGAAGGCAACAACTGTGTAAGTTGTGACAAGATTGTTCTTTATCTTGTTAGGAACTGTAACAGGAATTGTTTGACATTTTGAACAGCCACATCACTTGTCATACCTCTGTTAGTCTGCATTTGTGCCGGTCACTCTCAAAATCATGGTACATACATGCAGGGGTGAGCGTCTGACCACCTCATTCTGTCTTCTAACATACGTGTACCTAAGCACTGAAATTTCAAAATACGCGTTATTTGTTTTATTAAACATTCACTTCCTTTGACATCTTAGTTATATTTCCGTGTGGTAGTATATTGCTTTTGACAACATGTGAGCTTGTTGGCTCTATGATTTATTATTTTCATTTGGTGATCATTGAAGTTATGTTACAAAACTTTTGTCCAGAAAGGGAGGATTGGCATTTGTAAGGCGTATAGACAGATAAGACAGCCGTTCGGCTGGTGATACTGGAGAGAGAAAAGGAAAAAGGTCAGCTGAAAAGCGGTCCTGTCCACGGGGGCTGTGGCCGGGGAAGGAAATGGAAGTTCTGACAAAGACTTCTCTGGGAATTCAGGGGCTATATTGCAGGCTGCAGCTCAATAATCATTTTTTTCTGACTGCAGCCACTGGGTCCTGGACATCCAGGAAACCGGTAAGTGCGGTCAGTCTTAAATGGTATCTAATACAATTGCTTTTATTCTCATAAGAGCGTCTCCTAACTGAATTATAAATGTTTAGATAGAAAACACAGACACAGTGAAAAAACATAATTTGAATACAAATATGTGTTGAATATATTATATCTGGCTGTCATTTCAGGAGTATATTTAGAAATTTCTCCTCTTCTAATTAGAGATGGGATTTCTTTCTCTGCCCATTCCTGGAAACTGCAGTGAAAATGGACTGGAAATTTTCTTGTGTTAAAATGAGACCTGGATTTTATGAACCTTTCACTTGCATTTTACGATACAAGAGAAAATTTTTAGATGGGAATTTCTCCTTTTATTACTGTTGTCTTGAATGTTGGCTTATCAGACCCGCCATTGTGACCTTGGGTGGACAGTGTCTTGATTTCTTCAAGGAAATGCATTTGAAAGTGTGTTCCAAAGAAAAAGTACCATGTAAGATGAAGGCATCATTGTTAGCCTTGGTTCTTTCTCTGCTTAGAATGCATATGTGTTTGGAATTAGTCTTAGAAGAGCATCCATCAAAAGTTTGTCTAACTAATATTCTGGGAAGGACTTCCTAGAGTGTACCAACTTCATAGAAAGGACCTTTCTACTTCCTATTATTTAGACTTCATTTGCTTTATAGAAATTTATAACTTTTAGTGAGTGGAAGTTATTTCCATCTGTCACGTGTGTGTGTATGTGTGTGGTTGTGTGTGTGTGACTGTGTGTATGCATGTTGTGGGGGTTGTGTGTGTATGTGTGTGATTGTGTGTACGTGCACATAGATGTTAGGCGTATGGGTGCCACAGCTAATGTTGATAAGGGATAGATACCGTATAGAGAGCACTTACACTATTTAATCTATACTGGTTGCAGTACATATATTTATGGCTTTTGTGTTTTCAACCCCTTGATTCCAAACAGGAAGCCGGAACTCGGAGAGCTCAGGTGACATCACACAGCTAACCAGGCTAGAACAGCAACTAGAGCCCCACATAGAAAAATTGATTCTTACCCCTAAACGTGCAGAAGTCTCAGAATGCCATTTTATGTATATTTTCAGTAAATTAAAAAGAAGCCCGTTTCAAGGTTCTATAAAGAAACATCTTTTTAAGGACAGTCTACTCTTCTTCAAAAAGTCAATGAGGTCCTTTTCTACTTTTGCAGTGGGGCCTCTCAAGTTCCCGTATTTTTATTGGTCCATCGGGCTTCCTGTGGGAAGGCCCCAGTGAGGGACCTCTTCTTGGAGGTGGCTGTGATTACAGGGCAGGATTACACCCTCTCCTGGAGGTCAAGTGGCTCTCAGCCCAGCACTCCAGCTGGCAGCTTCTCCCGTCCGTCCCCCACCCAGGCGTCTGCATCTGATAGGTGCGGGAAGCGGCCAGTCGTTGATCAGGGAAGAGAGCCCACTGAGAGCTATTTTAAATCAAGCTCCAGAAATAGAAGTGGGGATGCTCAAACGTCAAGCCGCTCGCAGGAAGGAAAAATCATGCTTTAAACATATATTCGGAGAATTTTAAACATTAAAAAGAGGAAACCCGAAGATGCTCAAAATCAGAGATTAGGACATTCAAGGAGACCTAGTTTCTTTATGGTAATGAGATTTATGGAAAATAAAATTAAAGACATCCCATAAATTACTTAATGGGTAATGAGTCCTTGACTGTCTGACTCAGAAATCGGTTTGTTTTGCAAGGACCCTTTGATGAGCTCACTAGGAGGCCGATGTCTGGCAGAGAGCTAAATGCCATCGGTGACCGAAAGTGAACTGTTTTCCTTAAGGCAGTCTTAAATTTTGATCAATCTCAGCCTCAAGATCGGGCATGATTGATGTTTTCCCCTTCAAGAATGTACAAACTAGCTCCAAAGCGTCAGCAGGGTGAGGACACCCGGGGTCCCCGGCCCAGGCTTGTCTGGGAGCTGAGGGGTGTGGAATGAAGGGAGGTCGCCTCGCTTGAGGAGCGCGGGCTGTGCTCTCCAGACGGGCCTACTGCACCCTCCCGCAGCTGTAAACGGACGTGAGCAGCCCATTCTTTCATGCAGTCCAAAGCCACAACTTTCTGCAAATCGAACACCTAGAGGAGTTTTAAATGTATTTTGAAAAATGAAGTGTCATGTAAGTAAAGACTGTAAAAATAGCTTGCGATTATTTTGTAGAGTTAGCAGCAAGTCCTTTGGTATTTCGGGAAATACTACAGAACTTCGTTTCTTTATCCTTGAACTTCAATCTTGCTTTTCCTTTGAAGATGGGCCCTGAGGTGAACCTCGATATTCGTTGTATCCGGGCGCTACAAAGCAGCCCCTCTGTAAAGAGCTCCAGCAGGAAGGGGCTGAGGGCTGAGCTGCTAAGACCTGCTTCATCCTGAACAAAACCTACAGGCTCGAAGTGAATTTATTCTTGTAATTTTCATAGAATGACGTCTTGTCTGGGACAGATCTCTCAGGTGTCTTTTGTTTAGTTGAGTTGTGTTTTGATCCATCAGAAACACAGCCACTGGGAGAAGCCCCCAGCCAGCCCTCCTGCAATTATTTCTTTTGTTTTTGTTTTTGTTTTTTTTACAATTTTATTTATCTGAGAGAAAGAGAACACAAGCAGGAGGGGCAGAGGGAGAGGGAGAAGCAGACTCCCCTCTGAGCAGAGAGCCCGATGGAGGACTAGATCCCAGGACCCCGGGATCATGACCAGAGCTGAAGGCAGACGCTTAACCGACTGAGCCACCCAGCCAGCCCTCCTGCAATTATTTCTGTGGGAATCCGTGACCCCGAGACCCTGTGATCAACTCAGGGCTGACATCCTTATTCCCTTGGTACAAACAGGGGGACCAGCGAGAAATGCCTACTACAGCAGTTCTCAGACTGGAGCAGGCTTCAGAGTCACCCTGGGAGGGCTTGTTAAAACACAGCTTGCTGGACCCCACCCCCGGATTTTCTGAGTCAGTGCTTCTGGGCGGGGCCTGAGAATCTGCATCCTAACCAGCTCCCAGGAGCCGCTGCTGTGCTTGCCCAGGTATTACCCTTTGCAAATCGCAGGGCTAGCGATGCTGGGTTTTGAAGATCAAATAATTTCTCCCTGGGGCAGATCCTCACGCTCACCCCTGACCTTCTTGGCAAGAAACAGGGTAAGCCAGTGAGACGTGCTCGCATTTCCCTTCCGGGATGGTACTGACATTCCCTATTCAGAACCTTATTCCCTTCGTTTAGACTTTGGTCCGTATTACAGTGCAGATGTTCATTGGAGGGGGATCAGGAGTTTGTTTGACAAACATTTGTTGAGCATATTTTTCACACCAGGCACTGAACTGAGTTCTGAGGACTTGAAACTAATGGGGAAGGTCTATTACATATACAGGGCAAAACCTGGAGGAACTTACACTGGGAGCAGGTGGTTGGATAAGTCAGTAGTTAAGTTGTTGAGAATTAGGGGGTCATACTTAAAAACGATCACCAGGTACTCTCAGAAAGTGGGCTAGAGAGAGGTCATCAGAGGGGGTAATGGGGTCCTAGGGAGCAGGATTTCAAGATGCAGGGACGCTGAGGGCTGGCCACATCAGTGCTAAGCCCCCAAGACCACTGGCATCTCCTCCTCCCCGAGGGGCTCAGAAAGCCACGAGGGGGAGAGAACACGAGACTGCCGAATGCCCGAAGAGGACAAGGAAAGGAACACCAGTGAAGAAAGCAGGCCAGAGAAATCACTGGGAAGAACTACTTCTGAGTTCTGCCTGGGTTCTGCGCCGGAAGGAGCTAATTGGGATAGCATTGATTGGGACGTTGGAAATAAAACTGAAGCACGAGTCAAAAAGAACTGAGAAAAATGGCTGCACGAGCAGAGCATTGGGAGAAACGTAAAACAGAAGGAACTGGAGAATCATGTAAGCAGGAGACCCTGGTTCCCAGTACAGCCCAGAAACGTCTGGGAAAGGTAAAAGGGAGGACCAATGGCATATAAGCAGGACCAATGGCAGCATACGTGGGACTTTGTTGAGAATGAGAAAAAGGTGTCCTCTCCACTCAGACACATCTTCCCGGGGCCCCTCTGGGCAGATGAACTAGAAAATGCTGCTCTCTCCTCCCTACACACCCAGAGCACTGGGGAATGGCCTCCGCCTCTGTGTTTCCAACAAGCCCTCAAACCAAGGAGGCTCCCGAGCAATGCTTCCCGAATACTTGGGCTACACATCACACCCGGGGTGACTGCCAGGGGCCCCAGAGTGTTTGCTTCACTTCTGGGTTAGTAGCAACTGAAGGAAGAAAGCAGGCGTCAGTCAGGCTTTTGTGAGAACACTGTGGGATTTGTACTTGCGGAAACTTCTCTGTGGGTTCCCTTCGGGTGCAAAATCAATCAGTCTGAGAACTGAGGGATGCTGCAGATAAGTGGCCCCTAGGACCCCGTTCTGTTGGCCCCTTTGATCTCGAAGGCCCTGTCCTGCTTTCGGCGTCTGTGGATCTGCAAGAGGCCGTTGATGCAGAATCCTGAAAGAGGATTTAGTCCATAAGTATTTATAGAGTAGCTTCTCCTTTCATTGCCTGGCATTGGGACAGCATGTCACTGTATACAAAGTATTTTCTGTTTCCTCCATCCTCTGTCCTCTATGGCAGCAACCATGACATGTAGGTAGGAACCGTTACCCACATTTTACAGATAAAGAAATTGGATCTCAGAGAAATCGACTTACTCAAGGTCACATGAAGGAACCTTGGCCAAATGAGGGCTAGAAGCTGGCTCATAGGACAGGGTACTTTTCCACCATTCCACGACATTCTGGGTTGGCTGAGAGAAAAAAAGTGCAAACCTCCGAAGACATTGCCATCGATAGAAATCTAATGGCAGCTCCATACAGCTCTGAATTTTGGACGGGCTAACGAGAAGCAAGTGAGTTTAATTTTCATAGTAATATTTAATCCAGTTAGTTAAAATATTAGCAACTCACCGTGTAGTAAATATGAGACAATATTAACGAGATATTTTCACATTATTTTCTGTATGAAGTGTTTGAAATCAGTGTGAATTTCACATGTAAAGCACAACTCAGGAGCTGAATTCATTGGAAATTCTTGATCTGGATTTAGAGCTCATAAAATGTACAACTAAAAAGTGGATTTATGTACTTGAGTCAGTCCAAGCACACTTGAAAGTTTTCCAATAACTAAATTGAGGATCAATGTTTAAGTTAAAGTTACATTAATTAAGAATAAATAGAAATTTAAAATTGAGTTCCTCGGTGACATTAGCCGCCATTTCAAGTGCTCGGAAGCCACATGTAACTGGTGGCATCCTTCCCGGAGAGCAAAGCCCTAACATGTCACTCCTCCTCCCGGGAATCTGCAGTCTGGTAGATCCAATATGTATTTTGGTCTATGTGTTAGCAGAGTTTAGTCTCCTCCTTTGATAACCGTGTCAAAAGTTAGTTTCCTCCATCCTTACCCATCATTGGCCATCTCCTTTGGTGGCCTTCCTTAACCTCCTTCAAATCTGCTCTCTCTTCCTTATTCCCACAAGTGCCCACTTGTACCCATTCCAGAAGGTGGAGGTTGTGCTGGCCTAAGGGAGGCAGTGTCTTTGATAACAGTAGCTCTGTAACTTTTAGGATAGAAACAGAACAAGCTGGAAGAAAGAGGGGACTCGTGAGAAGATAGCAATATATTGAGGTACAATATGATGTACTTCCGCTTCTTTCTGGAACATCGTTGACTTACACAGGACTCTGGCCATCTGAAAGCTTGGCTCATCTGCTTTTAAAAGGAAGTTCATCTCCCTAAAGTCTGACCAGCTAGATTCTGGTTGGATTTTCATAGTAACTAGAAATGGCAATCTGTTTCTCCCAGGAAAATAATGATTTCTTGCCCAAAAGTATAAGCAAATGCGTACCCCAATCACTGGACTGGGTTGAGAGCATTGTTCCTGCGTGGGTTTTAGGAATACGTGAGTAATTACTCATTTACCGTCTGTGCATAAATACATGTTTGCCTGTTTCTTTTCCTGCACGTGAAGCCATGGCCAAGGTGGTGCTGCCTTTGAGGATGAGCTTCTCCTGCATCTTTTGTGTCCTGTAATCCCATCAGACCCTGGTCCATAGGACTCAGGGACTCTATGAAATATTGTGTAAATCTAAACTGGATGCGACCAACCTATCATTTGAAACCTCATTATTAGTGTCTTGGCTCCACTGGGTACACAGGCAGGAATGTTTTCTTGTCCCTTGTTTCCCTCATCCTTTGTTCTCCACCGGGGTTAGAGATGGGGGTTGAGGTAATGAGGATGCAGGTCCAGGCTGGTCTGCGAAACCTGACCCAGAGTAAATTTGGTTATTAAACTCATCTTCTTGAACTGCCTAGTTGAGCGAGTTGATGTTAGCTGCTGGGAAGACAGCACTGCCAGACAGACAAGCAGGAGCCTGCCTGTCCCCTCAGATATTTCACAGTCGGAGTTAGGTATGTTCTCTCGAGGTGGCCAGATTCCTTACATGCGCATACAGTTATTACTCATTCAAACACTTCTACTAACAAGTAAAAGAAGTACTGGGATGAAGTAGCATTTCCTCCTAGTCCCAAGAGGTGTCCTGCTGAATAAATGTTCCATGATCAGATAAGCTTGAGAGACACCATTGTTTCTCTTCCCCTATTAGAGACTCGCTCAAGAGCAGACAAAAACAAAACAAAACCAAACCAAACCCTATGGCAAGGAAGCCTGTTCGGCCCGGTTTACCTGGAGTTAACGAAACTTAACTACCATGAGACCTACTTTTTCAGGGAACATTTGTGAGCCATGCAAAAATTATTAGTGTCTGAACTTATTTGTACATGCTGATTTTAAATAATCGACTTCCAGTTTCCATTAAGTTCTTATTTAAAATTTTTTTAGAAGGACGTCAAGGCTAGGCATGCGGTGGACATGGCTTGTAGCACATACAATCTGTGAAAATGATCAGCGTCTGATATTCAGTCCTTTATTCATCCTGGACCCAGCAATGGGAAATTTCTAATATTTTAATGACTCCATAATCCTTGAAAACATTAAAAGCAACTAAATATGATGATTTTAGAAATCTGAATTTACTAATTATATTTTTATTGTAGGTATGTGATTTAACTCCGGCATTCCCCGGAATGGAGCAGACTGCGACTCCATTAAAACCTAAACCGAACTAAACTAAAACTAACTTGCATTCATCCCTTGAGTCAGTGAGGCGGTCATCAGTGAAATCGGTCAGTAAATATTTTTTGAGGACCTAATGGCCATGAACTAAGGCACCAGGGACACAGAAATGACGAATACAAATAGTCCTTACCCTCCGAGTGCTTACAGCATAGAGGGGAATTCTAACGTGAAGCAAATAGGAACAGTAGAGAGGAAGCCTAAGAGACCTAAAAATAAATATTAGGAAGCTTCTACCTATCCATTTCTAAGTTCAAATCTCTGTGAACTGGAAAGGATGCAAAGAATAAGAGGCTCATGCTTCATCCAAAATGCCAATACCCTTATTATATAGGAGAGACACAACCCGAATGATTGTTGATAGCATTTCCAACAGTAAAATCAATGGCCTAAATGTGAAATTAATCGGAAGCCACGGTTCTAATACACTGTTTTGGCGATGAGGCACATTAGATGGGATTGTTTCGGAATGCCTAATTATTGTGTCTGCCACACTCATGTGTTTGAGTCATTCCTAACTTTTGGACTGCTGCCTAGATCATTTCTGCAATCCGGTTGCAGTTGTGTATTCTCTCTCTCTCTCTCTCTCTCTCTCTCTCTCTCTAATGCATAACTTTCCTCACTAGCCTCTAAGCTCAAAGCTCGAAACTGCACTTTCGCAAATTCTAGCTAAGAGCTGAAACAGTTTGTCAGAGTGTTGATTCCACCAAGTTTCGGTGTAAGTTGATGTTTTCTTTGTGTTCTGCAGGTTCATGATTTAAAAGTGCCTGTGCGAAGTCACTTTTGCTGGAAACTGCAGCCTGGGCTCTTGTGTTCAAATCATTCTTCCATCAAATACACGTTACCCTGACCTTACAGTGGATGAAGATACCTCAATTGTCTGACTTTGCCAATTGCTCAGTTTCAGAATTTAGGAAGGTTGGGAGGAAAGAGAAATCCTGCCAAGATCTGAGCATCTAGGTGACTTATTTTCCAGCACCATCAATAGCTGTGAGCGTCAACTGAATATTCTCCCAAGGAGTGCCATGATCTTGAAGTCACTTTATTAAAAACGGTTGTGTCTGCAGATTGGTCAAGAGACTTGGACGTTTACAGCCAGAGATGACACTGAGCGTGCTTCTGCTGTGGCCTGCAGTCTTCAAGGGGGGCATATTGATTGATGAGTGACTGCCTGCCGATAAATCCTCTCCTCACTGCTTCCTGGATTGGACTTCACTAGGCAATTTATCACTTACCTTCACACGCACATGTGGGGTTTTTCACAACAGTAGTTTCAGAATCACTGGGACCTGGATTGATTTCATCATTTGACGGAAACGAACAGAATCCCCGGCGCCTGAGCACCATGGCCTTGAACGTGGCCCCCGTCAGAGACACAAAATGGCTGACATTAGAGGTCTGCAGGCAGTTCCAGAGGGGTACCTGCTCCCGCTCCGACGAGGAGTGCAAATTTGCTCACCCCCCCAAGAGCTGCCAGGTGGAGAATGGAAGAGTCATTGCCTGCTTTGATTCCCTCAAGGTAAGGGGATGCGTTTCCCGTGTCACGTCTGGGTTTCCCAATGGAAGGTTTTCTGTGGTACTTGTAGAGGAGTTCCAGTCGTTTCTAGGTCCTGTTTTCTTGTTTGTGGTGACTACTGGGATATTTTCACCCACTTTTTTTTTTTTTATATCAGGCATACATAAATTTTTCACAGATCCATGTTTAAATTAAAAATACATGACGATGTATTTTGGGTCTGGCATGACATTCATGTACCCAAGAGTTTTAAATCAAAGTCTGGCTTGTGACAACTGAAGATAAATATTTTATTAACATTTGATCTTCTGGAGGTTATATAAAGGTGAAGAAATTGAATGTGTCACTTTTATGTGCCAGTTACTCTGCTTCTCCTCTCGAAGAATTTTCTATTCTTGTGGCTTTCTTTCTTGACCAAGGGTTTCCTAAAATACTTCTTAATAGGTTTTTCATTCTCTCTGACAATTTGTCATGGCTAACAGAAATTATTGAGTACATACTCAATACTCCTGAGAACCCACTGTGTGTCAGTTAACCGATCACAGAAGACATGAATGTGATTCAAGATGGCATCCTTGAGCTCGCTGTCTGGGAGGGGAAATACAGCACGTCAGCAAATAACGATAATACTAGACAGGAAGGAACATGTGCCTTAAGGGAGAAATAGACCTCTGTGGGGATCCATAGAAGGGAGAACTGGCTTCCAGCTGGCCATTTCAAGAAATTTTTTAGGAGGTAAGCAACCTGAGGTATACACTGAGTCCGGTGGGGTTTGGACCTGCAGAAATAGGGGAATTATAATGAAATATCTAATTGAAGGAAATAGGGGTGACTTAGCCCATAATTCTTTGAGGTTTATTTTGCCCTAAAATAGGATTCTATGAATCCCAGATTGCCTGAGACAGTCCTAACATCATCATGATATTGTTTCCACTGGATATAAGATACATGGCTTAAAAAGAGCTTAACGTTTATATATCTGCAAAACTTCATATAAATAAGCTTACCAAAGAGTTAAAAAAAAAAAAAAAAGTTGATCCATGCTTTTGGGAAATCTTAGTGCTGTGAGTTTACAGAATAGTGACGTTAGCCTGTTCTTGGATATTGAAGGTTTGGGTATGTTTTGGGGGATGATTTTTATCTTAAACTAAAAAGTTATGTCTTATGATATTTGTAAGTCAAAACTGAAATATAAGACTTCATATGTTTAAGTACATCTTAAAGGGAAAATTTGTCTATACACTAAAGGCAGAAGGATACATTTATAGCCCAAGAGAAGTTTTTTTTAAGGGTTAAAATTTGGAAAATTAGGTATGTTATTTATCTCAATAACTACCCCTATTTTATTCCTTTTCTCATAAAAAGTTTATTAGATTAGACTTTAAAAGTATGAATTATTTTGTCTACACAGAAATAAATAGATGGATAAATCACAATTATATAAAGTATAACAGTATAAGCACATTTTTATATTAGTATTTATTTTGCTTTTAGTCAAACAAGTAAACTAAGTATGTATTTGCTTCTATGGTTGTCACCAATGGAAACATTCACTATAAAAAGCAGTATAGATTAAAAACTAGATCATAAGAACTTCAAGATATGGAAACAGGTCAGAAATGAGAAATTCATTTTCCAGGTCATCCCACTTCCTTCATTTTATTAATCCAAGCCTTCTCTGATTGCCTATTTACTATGAAACCAACATTTTAGGAAGTTTCTTAAAACTTTTAAATCATTAAATTAGTTAAGGAAGTATGAGGGAGATATGTCCAATGTATCAAGGCTAAGTATTTCTTGAATATCAAGAAAACAACAACTCCCAGATCCTTATAATTTATTACCTCACTGTGGATTCACCAGGACAATTGTTTGAGGATTCCAACCCATGGAGAAAGGATCCAGAATGGTTATGTTTAGCATAAAAACATGAACCAAGCCATGAGAATATGAAGCTTTAAAGATCATTTTCAGAAGTGTCTAGTAGAATCATTTTCAAGTGTTGAAGCAGTTACATATTGCCTTAAGTTATCTGTTCCCTTTGAGAATTATAAATTTTCAGATTATTCAATTTGAGTGTGATGTTATTTATTTTTAAAGTTGTCAAACTGTAAAGAATGTGAAAGGAGCCCACAGCCAGAAGAACAAGACAGACCCAAGAATAAGACCCGACCACTTCCCCGCTTTGGGTGGGTCACTTATCACTTCTTAGCTTTTGTCTCATGGGTAAAATGAGGATATTCACCAGTGAAATTGGCTCAGGCATGCACAGTGCCCAGCACCATGCTGGTCTATTCACCTTGCAAGGTGGATGTAAGAATTACGAGTTCTTTTGGGCGCCTGGGTGGCTCAGTTGGTTAAGCAACTGCCTTTGGCTCAGGTCATGATCCTGGAGTCCCTGGATCGAGTCCCTCATCGGGCTCCCTGCTCGGCAGGGAGTCTGCTTCTCCCTCTGACCCTCCCCCCTCTCATGTGCTCTCATTCTCTCTCTCTCAAATAAATAAATAAAATCTTTAAAAAAAAAAAAAAGAATTACGAGTTCTACGATTAGGACAGGCAAATAAAAAAAGGCACTCAAAAGTGGTAGCTAAAAAGAAAAAGTGTGATGACAACATACTTAAGCTGTTTAATCTTATTTCATTTAATATTTTAAATAAGACCATGTCGCTCAGTGGAACCAGCCTAAGACAGAAGTGCAAGGGCTTTGAATCAAAGATCTCTGTCTGGTTACAGGTGAGCTCTCATTTGAGACAAATTACTTTACCTCCTTGATTTCCGTTTCCTTTTATTTAAAATTGATATAATAATTCCAACTTCATAAGGTTACTAAAAAGACTAACCGGCCTAAGATATGCCAGATGCCTAGCATAGGGCAAGACATGGTAGGGACTGGTCATGGTAGACATTGATTTTGATGACTGTCTTTATAGGCAAGACGTGTCCAACCCATAAAGCGTCCAACTCTTCATGTGTCCAAACTCTTAAGAATCTATGGTGTGGGTGATAATAGCTCAGTGATACAAATTAGTCATGACATTACAAGAAATCAAGTTTGAGGCAGGCATTATTTTTGTTGTTATTATTTGTTACAAGGTATTTTCTCAAACACTGTGGAATATTTTTATGCATAAAAATAAGTAAGAGGAAACTGTGTTGGCATATCAGTATGGAGACCAGTCTACTATAAGCCTGAGCTATTCTTGTTTTGTTTTGGTTTGTTTTTTGTTATGCATTATTTGCATCCATGAGTAAACATCCATAAACACTTACTAAACATATTTGTGGGTGGTTAGAAAAGAGATTTGCTGAGGTCTTTGGAAAGAGAATTGTACATGTATAAATACTTTTATAAAAGATATTTCAGAAAACAGAGCAGAGTTCTTACTGATGACAACTTGTACTTTTTTCACAACTGTTACCTTGTTGCAGTTTAAGTGAAACCACGGAGCATGCATGGCATTTGTGATATTTTTTTAACAGTGGATTTGCTTACATTTTTTCCGGAAGGCCAGAACATTCTGGAACATTGTGTTTTACAAGCTAGGTTAACTTGACAAAATGCAAATTGCTTCGTGAGCAACTAACTTCCCTGCAGCCTTGACCAACCCCATCTCTGTGCCTTTATAATCCATGAAACCGTCGTCTCCCTCACAGTTGAGATGTTTGAGATTTTTCTTTTCAGGTTCTTTTCCCTCTAACCGAGTGAGGAACTAATCTGGCTTGTTTTGCAAATTGAAACATCCAGAAAGGAATAAACGAATTAGCTGTAATGCTTATTGAGACGAAAGGTTTTGGCATTTACCACTTGATGAAGTATTTAATATATTTGCTTCAACATGTTAATTCAGACTGAACTTAAAAAAGGAAACAGTTTTTTAAATCATGTTGCTAGTTTTGACAAAACAGAAACAAAAAGCACTCCTAGAGTATTTGGGGAAATTGTTTAGACTTTACATAGTAAAAATTTGTTCAAAGACAGCGTGATTCTTTCAATACCTGAATGAGATGATGTCACTCCCCCATTCAAGGCCTTCCAGTGGCTTCTGATCTTACCTGAGTAAAGACCAATCCTTAGGAAAGCTGTTCAGGCCCTAGGAGATCTGCTTCTCACCTCCAGTCACCTGACGTCAGTCCTACCCCTGTCCCCTCATCCACCCTGCCTCGTTGCTGTCCCCTGGATGTACCAACTAGGTTTCCACCTGACGGTGTTTGCACTTGCTCTTTGCTCTGCCTGGAATATTCTTGCCTCAGTTGTATGAGCAGCTTGTCCCTCATTCCCTTCAGGCTTCCGATCAAAAATGCCGACGGTGAAGCCTTTCTGCCAACCTTATATCAAATAGTTATTTCCCCATTGCTGTGGTTCCATTTCCTCACCTTGTTTTACTCTTCTCCCTAATAATGATCGCCTCCTGATAAACTATATCCATACTTAGTTTTTGTTCATTATCTACGCCCCCATCCTTTCTGCTAGAATGTAAGCTCCATATAGATGAGGATTGTATCTTTTTTGACCACTGTTGTATCCCCAGAGCCTAGAACAGTGTCTCATACACATTAGATGCTCAATAAGTATTTGTTGAATGGTAGAGCATGTTCATCAGGAATGTATTCAAGCCTCTCAGATAGGGCTGCCGCAATATGGCTGTACGGTAGGGGTGCATTTCTCAACAGTCTCTGTGACCAGCACCCCCTGGAGTTGTGCAGTGCACAACCTGTGCAGCCATGTGGTTTGGCCCCATTCTCAAAATCTCAATAGATTTCAAAATCTATTTTGAAGGGAGCTCTGTGCAGGAATTGGAGACACGAGTGTGACTCTGGAAGTGTAATACAACACTGGAGAATTGACAAGTAAATTATTTCACTTTCTCTGAAGCTACACACGATGCAGAAACTACTTTTTATTACTCTCTCTTTGGTGCTAAGTTTCAAAAACGTAAAAAAAGGTAGATCCTGCTCACTTATTTACAGGATGCTGGCTATAAGTGGGCTGATGGCAAATAAAATTTTAGTCTTCATATGTATGGGTGAAAATTTCAAAATCGAAAATGGTAGATAGGTGACCATTTTGGACAGTTCTTAAAAACATACTTAAAAATGTATGTCATTGGCCTTGACCTTAACTTCATGTTCTTGAATTGCTTTCAAATAGAGGGAAATTCTTTGTAGAAATTGCTTGAGTATTTTTTTTAAGTTATATGCTCAATTCTGGCCTGATTTGAAAGTATCTCAGACAATTCTGTCCTTACCAATAGAAATCCCTGTAGTCATATAGAGCCCATTATCTGCCAGGCATTTTTCATGTATTATCAGTTCCTTCCGACAACTCTGTAAGGTAAATATTATTCAGCCAACCATTGTAGCTGTGGATGCAGGTTCAAAACTGTAAGCGACTACACGTAACTCACATGTAACTTGTAAATTGTGGGGAAGGGACCTACTCAGAGGTAAGTGTGACTCCAAAGCTGCCGTCCCTTCCCCTCCTCCTAATTCCTTTTACAGAATAAATCACTGGTCTAATGAATTCTAAATCTCCTAATATCTTAATAATATTCATGTTTAACAAGTTTAGCATATTGAAGTGTCAAAAACATTCTAAAAGGAAGCTCCCAGGAATAAACCAATTTAGGTACTAAAATTAAATATTTGAAAAAGAGAGAAGGCAAGGCACGTATATTTATTTTTGTTTGTATTTATTTACAAACATTATACCATCACTTACTAGGTCTCAGTAACAAAAGTGGCGTTCGTCCAAGGTATTGGTGTGTGTGTGCGCCCATGTGATTCTGATTTCGGATGTTATGATAAAGTGCAGGACAGGTACTACTTTAAGGATTCTTGGACCCACCAATTCTACTTCCTGCATAAGAGGTCCATTTCCCTGTCATCTGACTTCTGCCCTCCAGGGCAAATCAGCCATTTGCCCCTTCCTGGCATTATTCAGACCTCCATATAACAGTTTATCCCTGTAAGTGTGTGTCCCCATAAGCTTCCTAAAGGTAGGATTGCGTCTTACTCATCTCTGTGTCCAAGCACCTAGCGTGGTATCTGGCACGTAGCAGAAAGGCAAGAATAACCATTCACAGAGTGCATAAATTAACAAAGGAGTCCCCACAACTTGAACTTCAGACCCCAAACTTCTCTGCATGGCTGTTCATCATTGTCTTTAATTTCTCTGTTTCGTTCTGCAAGCCTGATCAGCCCCTCCTTTGGAATTCTCTCCTGCTCTCCACCCCCCCACACACACTGGTACACTCCTCGTTCTTCTACCACTGCAATTCCTGTTTCACCTCTAATGCCACCTCTTCTCCTCGCTCCCTTTTTGTGGATAGTCGCCAGGACTCAGTGTTGGCCCTTCCTAGGTCAGGTTGGTGATCAGTTCTGAAAGGGTGTCTGCAACTCAGCATTCAGTTCCCATTTCTGTGCCCATCCGTCGCCATTCTGGGTGTGTGCCCTTTCCCTGCCAACTCTCTGGTTCCAGATGCCCACCAAACACCCCATATGCGTGGTCCATACTCGCCTGTAGTTCCACACATCTAAATCCAAACTCTTCATCCCGTCCCTGCCCCAAGTCATCAGCCCACTCCATCCCCATGCCTTTTTCCCCAGACACAAAACCTTAGCTTGACACTGACCACCATGCTGAGGATCCTTAGTCTTTCTTTTTCATTCTTGTTCTGATGGTAGGGAAGTATAACATCTTTAAGAATTAATAAAAACTATGGAATTTTTCCCCAAATACGGACTATTGCAACAAATCTCAAGATCCTGAGGGTTTCATGTTGGCCTCTAGAAACTCTCTATGGCCTGCAAGTTAAACTCTCGTCTACAGAGAAGTCTCACACATGAAAGTGGGCACAAGAAGACCAGAGGGTCATTAAAGATACTTTGTGGTTATTTCTCTGGGGCCAAGATTAGCACCTGATACTTGCTGATACTCAAGATATTTCTATGCTGAGGAAGATTTACCTCTAGCTTCTGGGACAAGAGGAGGGCCATTGCTCCTGTGAAGGGCAGGTGGAATCCACTTCAGTGCCTTTAGTGAGCAAAGGAAGGAGGATTCTCAAGCAGTGTGGCATCTGCCTCCGTGTCCTACTTAGGGATAGCACACACGTGGCATGTATGAGTGATGCCACCTTCCTGGGGACACAAGGTCTACCATCAAGAAACCTACATTCAAACCTGTCTAAAATTAAGAGTTAGACAAAACAATCTCTGTATTCGTTTCCCAGGGCTGTCATAACAAATTACCAAAGACAGGGCAGCGAAACACAACAGAAATGTCTCACCTGTCAGTTCTGGGGGCTGCAAGTCCGATCAAGTGTTGGCAGGACCATGCTCCCCTGACACTTCTGTGGGAGGCCGCTTCCTTGCCTCTTCTAGTTTCTGGTAACTCAGTCTGTTCTCTGGCTTACGGCAACATACCTCCAATCTCTGCCTCCAGCTTCAGACGTCTGTCTTCGTGTGTCTCTCTTCCCATGGTCTTCCCTCTGAGTCTGTGTCTGAATTTCCCCTTCTTAGAAGGACACCAGTTATATTAGGTTAGGGCTCACCTTTTCTGGTAGGACCTCATCTTAACTAGTGACAAATACCTGCAACGACCCTACTTCCAAATCAAGTCACCTTCTGGGGGACAGGGATTAATCCTTCAATTCATCTTTTGGGTGGAGGGGGGGGACATAATTCAACCATAAGAAGAATATCTAAACCTAGAAAACATCAGAAATCAAACACTGTAATCTAATTCACGAGCCCAGATTGGTTTCAGAATCCATCTCTACACCTTGCCCTGGATAGCCACGCGCCATCATCAGAGTTGGCAAGAGAGAGGAGGCTTGAAAAACTCCAGTCTTTGGTACTGAGTAGAAGGAAGAGAGATGATCAGCTGACATTCTATAATTACAATAAGCTGCGTTTAAAACACGTAAAAATAGATAAAAATAATTCACAGAGAAAAATGGCAAAACTTACTTTCTCTAAAAACCAAATGGAGTAAAATATCACTTTTCACCTTAATTATATTCTTTAATAATTACATTTGTTTATTATTCACTTTGCCTTGGGCGGCGATGCTAACTTTTGTTAGGCTGTGTAGCAGTTTCTCATGAAACCATTTTTTCACCAAAGCTTAAGGAGAAAGACACATTTACCGTGATTTAATATTCTATTTTTTTCCTCAAAATGGGAATAGCATGTTGTCAGGACCCCTCCTCCTTTCATTCAGACTTTCGGTTTTATTTTAGGACGTTTCTAATACAATGTATGAAGCAAAGATTTTAAAGTCAAAGCCCTGACCTGGGAGTCTATATCTGAGCCCTGGCTTTCCTGCGGGTCATCGTGTATTTCCCCTCTCTGAGCACGCTCCGGGTGCCCCGTCAATCAATATTCATTCATTCATTCATTCATTCATCCATTCATTCATTCATTCCCTCTTTCACTAAACAAGATGTGCAAACCAAGATATGCAGGACTCAGGAGGAAATAGGAGTGAGGCACTCCGCACTCACTGCTAGGGAAACCTGGGGACCAGTGCAGGCTGCAGAGGGGAAACTGAAGAGCTCATGACCCCATTGAAGATGGCAACTGCCAATCAGCCACACACAGCTGCCTTGTGAGAATCCTGGGGATTTTTTTTTTTTTAAGATTTCATTTATTTATTTGTGTGAGAGAGAGCACGAGCAGGAAGGAGGGGCAGAGGGAGAGAGAGAAGCAGACTCCTCCCCGCTGAGCAGGGAGCCCAATGCGGGGCTCAATCCTGGGACCCTGGGATTGTGACCTGAGCCAAAGGCAGATGCTTAACTGACTGAGCCACCCAGGCACCCCAAATCCTGGGGATTTTTAAAAAAAGAACCAGAGATGCAGTATTTTGATGTGAAGTTTCCCAATTTCTAAACTTTGGCAACCAATTAAAATATTTTTAAACCCTGAAGTTCAAACAAAACACACCTACAGGCTGGATTCCGTCTATAGGCTGCCACGTTTAACCTCAGTTCAAAACCAAGAAACAAGTATTGATCGTGGGAACAGCATACACCCCTTCTTCCATCAGTAGCGATCACAGAGGGCAGACCGAATTTATCACCTGCTCTGAATCATCCCTGGAAGACTTTATGGGCATCGTGTTGGTGAATCACTCTGGTTTCCCCTTACCTCACTGGCCGGTCCTGCTCTGTCTTCCTTCCTGAGTCCTCCTTCTTCTGACCTCTAAATGCTGGCATCATTCCAGGCTTGGTTTTTGAACAGCTCTGTGTTTCCTCACATCCACAGTGACCACCTTACCCTTGTAACTCACCAAGTGTGATCTTGCCTCAGAACCTTTGTACTTTCTGGCCCATATTCCACAGAACTGGACTCCCTGGATGACCTCATCCAACCCAATGGTGATACACATCTTTTGTATGCTGAACATTTCTTAATTTCTATCTCTGGCCCTGATTTCTCCACTAAGCTCTAGACTCATGTATTCGATCGCCCCCTCCCTGACATTTTTACCTGGATATTTAAGTGACCTCTCCCACTCAGTATGTCTATTAATAAGTTTTTGGTTTCCCCTTCAACCTACTGTTCCCATTGTCCCTAGTCTTAGATGGTGCTGTTTATTCACCTGATCAAATAAAACATCTTGAAACCCAGCTTCAGTCTTCTCTTCCTATTACCACCATATCCAGTCCATCATAAGCCCAGCTTTCTCTGCCTTCAGAAGATATCCTAAATTCGAGCACTTTCCAGCACTCTTGTCATGACCGAGCTGGCCCAAACCACCACATGTCTCGTATGGACTTTTGTAATAGCCTATATAATAGCTCTGGCTTTCGCCACTCCCTCCTTGAGCTGAGTGACCTGTAGGTCACGTCACTCTCTCCCCTAAACCTTCCAGTAGCTGTCTGTTCCATTTCCTACATCACAGCCCTTCAGGCCCCCTGTGCCCTGGTTCCCTGCTGCACTCTGGCCCCGTAAGTCGACCATGCTTCTCCTCACCCCTGAGTTCCTAGCACACTGGCCTCTTTGTCCCTCAGGGCCCTCTGCATTGGCTGCTCTCTCTACTTGGAATGCTCTTCCCCCGTGTAGCTGCAAGCCTCAGGTCTTGACTTGGGTGGGTCTGGGCTGAGACAGATGGCACACATCTATCCACAAAAGCCAGCTCAGAAATTATCCTTAAGGAGTGTGATCTATCTCTGTGTCTCCTCTGGGTATGTCTCCACCATGACAAGGTGAGGCTGTAAGGTGGGGATCCCACTGCTGTATCCTTGTATCCAGCACTTGTGGGGTGCCCCATCATATTTGCAAGTGCATAAATGTATCCGTAAGTCTTACACTTTTAAATGCCCCTGCTCTGACAAAACTCAAGTCACTTTCCTGGCTACCTACTGCTTAATACTTTCTGTCAATCTACAGACAGATAAAACCTCAAAGCTAAAGGCTTTGTACAAATAAGCTCTTTGCTTTACAACCTGAAAGGTGTTTCTGGGTCATGCTCACGTTTCTGGCTGCCCTGATAGACAGATCACATGGAGACTTGCTCACAAGTGGTAGCTACGAGTTACTAAAATTCACGGATTGGCTCATTTTGCCACTGTGGGCAACTCAGCAGTTCCCAAAAGCCTGGTTAGAGACTTAGGCTGGTACTGGGCAATATTTCCTCTGCTATAAAATAAGGACACTGAAATACTTCTGTTTCAGTTTTGTTTCATTTTTATTGTGGTAAGAACATGTGATACCAGATCGCCCTCTTAACAAATGTTGAAAGTCATGACACGGTGTTGTTAACTAGAGACACCCTGTTGTCCTGCACTGCTCTAGAATTTATTCATCTTGAACAACGGAAACTGTATAAAATACATTTTGCAGGAAAATATTGGGATAGCAGAATTCTGAAGGGAAATTCTTTCAATGCAAAACTTTTTTTCTTTTATTCAGAGATTGTTTCTTCTTTTTTTTTTTTTGATGATCATAATATTCCTTTTGTTTCTAAAGAGGCTTTCTTAATAGATGAGTTTTATTGCTCTTTTTCCCTTAATAGCCTTACTCAGCAGAAGAAAAAGTGAGCAACTCTGTGTCAGTTTCCCATTCTTCTTAGGAATTATTACTACTCCATAAAATTCAAAAGTAGGGACCTACCCATCCATACTCTCCGACTCAACCACCATCAGACTCACTCGTTTGAGTCATGCACACAGGAAAGGCTTTGTCATTAGAAAGTCACTGGTAGGTCCACATATTACCTGAGAGGAACCCAGAAGTTCCTCGGGCCTTTTTGTGTTAGCAAAGGAGGACAGCTTGAGATCCATCAAATAGGCAAATTTTCATGCGGGTGGGGGTGGCTGGAGGGAGGTGAGGAATGAGCCTGACCAGAGACTTTGAAACCTGGAACAGACCTAGAACATGTCTGTTTCAGTGTACGGGAGCAAGTCCCCAAGGATCCAAAGGCAGCAGGTATCCAGTGCTAAGGTCTAAATCACAGAGTGACTCGCTCTGGAGCTGGGGAGACCAGGGCTCCTCTTGGGGACCTTCCCCAATGACAGATTGCACCTGATTTACAATTTCCTGTGAACTGACCTGCTAATACTAAGTAGCATAGTCTTTCCACTTGGTTCGGTTCCATTTCCTTTGGCTCAAAGCTTATAGTCTAGTCTCTATTACTCTTTCTCAGCACCGTCATGACCAAGAAGAATGAAACTGACAGAGGACGGATCCTCCCCCCTGCCCCGAGCACCTACCTTTGGGATTCAGGGGGTGGATGTTGACATATTTATTTGTGATCAGCCATACCTGGCCATCCTTCCCGACCCACCAGCATCTTGGGGCTATGTCTGATGAGACCATTTTCTTATGACCGAGGTGGTGGTCATGGTATGGGTAATGGGTGGTGAGCCCCTTTGAAGATGAGATGTTACAGGAGAAGGAGGAAGGGACAGTGACTCAGAGGTTTTAACGCAGTTGAAGCAAAACACAATGACTGGTTTCAGCTTGAGTCATGTTTATGTTTCACTTAGTCTACCATCATCTTATTTAAGTGACATTTTGTATTCTTAAAAAATTATCGCTTTTGGTTTTCAACTGAATAAGGGATACAGATACCAAGGTACATTCGGGATCCATCTTAATGTAAAAGCATGTTTATTAAAAAAGAGAATACAGCATATCTAGGCTTTTTAAAAATACTTGTCTGGTCCACATCTCAAATCTCATTCAGAAGAACATTTCAAGTGCTCCCAGCCCTCTGTAGAATCATTAATAATGACACCAAAGATATTATTTCCACACCTGCCATGAAACGAAGCATTGACCCAGATGCTCAGGATGTAAAATTAATCATCAGCAGCCTCATTTGAGAAATTTAATTCATACCGCTTTTCTTCTGCTCCCGTTGGGCACTTGGTTGTTAACAGGCATGGTGATCGCGGGAAAATATTGGGATAGCGGAATTCTTAATGAAGAATTCCAGTAGATCCAGATGTTCGGAGTGGTATATAAAGCCACAGAGAAAGAAGTTTCATTTCCTCGAGAACTTCACTATCTTTGTTCATTTATTTATTCTAGAGCCCTCACTGGCCCGCCGCTGAGTGCTGAGCACTGGTGTTTTAAACAACACGCAGGCACCTTGTTCCCGGGGAATTCACAGTCCAGTAGAGGAAACAAAAGGAAAGTAAACAAACTAATCGAAGAATCACAACTTATCCAGACTGCTGTGAATTCAGGAAATCCTGAGTGCCCACAGAGTGGCAGGCATTGGGCCAGGCCCTGGCAATACAGCTGGTTATAAATTCAGCACAGTTTCTGGACCTCACGGGGTTTTTGTTCTAGTGGGAGTGATAGAAAACAAATGGCCAGAAACAGTACCCCCCCCCCCCGCCCCCAGAAAAAAAATTCAGTTATGTTCAAGCCGTGAGAAGTGCTAAGCAGGAAATAAACTTGGATAGAACCCAATGTGATCAGGGAAGAATTTCAGCAGGAAAGGTGGCCTGGGATGTGTTCTTCAGGGAGCTGCTCTCTGAGCAGAGACCCGAAGGACCAGGAGGAGGCAGCCAGGTGGAGAGAGAAGAGCTTCGCCAGGCACAGGGGAAAGGGAGCCCTGAAGCCTGGAAATAAAAGTATTTCCCTCTTTCGGGAAACAGGAGGCAGGGCGACCAGAGCTTGATCAGTCTGTCAGGGGGAGAGGGGCCTGAGACAGTGACTAGGAGAGAAACCGTGTAGGAGTCTGAGTCCTAAGATTTACACGACAGGATGACATGTTCCCGTTTGCCTGGTGAGAAGGCCACTCTGCCTGGAGAAGGAGTTGCAGGAGAAGGCCAGGCCCCAAGATCATTTGAGAGTCTTTGCATCATCCAGATTGAATTAATTTTAAAATCTCACTTGTCTTTGATATTTTTTAACAAGCCTACATAACTGTCCAAGGAACCCCTTCATGCTTATTTTGGAACTTTTATCAGGGGCCTACAGTATCCTCACTGTAGACTTCATCGGATGGTAGAATTGCACCAGAAGAGAGAATTCACTTACCTCTGGTGCTCCAGGTGGGCTAGAAACGCAGGAAATCCTAGGCCTCCTGGCCATGTTTATATAACATCGTCTTGTGGATGACTGCCTGGTACCTCCAAAGATCAGGTGTGATGTGAGGGGAGAGACCAACGTCCTCCGTGAACTCTAGCACTTAACACCTGGTAGCAGGCCACAAGTGCAATGCAGAAGGAACTTTTTTCAAAAGAAAGGCTTCTCTAATCTCCTTCATCTTAAACTTTTCTAGCTGGCCTCCCGCATCTCTCTCCCTTTTGTCTCTGAACTTCTTCTTCCACTGCCCCCTAAACCTCTCACCAACCCATCCATGGCTGTCCAGCCTTGTGCCATATTCCTCGAGAGACATGGACGTGTAAGATGTAGTTCCACCTCTCATGGGTTTTATAAAATAACCGGGGAGACTAAGAGCCACACAAAATTAACAACTAAATACTAAACTATTTGGCACTAATTATTTCAAAGAGCCTTTTTCAGAAAAGAGTAGTATAGGCTGCAAAAGGCGGCCAAAACATGTCATGGAAAAGAGCTTTCCGGGCTAGGTAGAGATCAGCTCAAAGGAATGACTGACCTTCACGTTGGATACCCCGTATCTGTGGCTTCCACATTTTTTTTTTTGTTTTTTTTTTCTTGGGAACTTCTGGAAGCATCTATTCAGTAAGTCTGAGTATAGAGACCAGGAATCTGTATTTTTAGAAGCTCTCCAGTGATTCATATGCAGGGCCAAATTTAGAAAATATTACTCCAAATGATCTCATCACACCCTGAAGCTGTTTGTTCTCACGCTGCATAAACCTAGGAAGCCTCCCTGAAGGTCTTACTGAAAGTTTCCATTTGTCTTCCAAGGTTCCAATAAAGGCACAAAAGTATGGTGTCTCACAGGTGGTATTGCCCAAGTCAGGATAAAAACGATCAGGCCCCTGTCCCATACCCTTTGACTTCTTATTCCTATGCCCATTTTAATGGAAATATCCAACAACATAACAGCCCCCGAGTGATTAACCATAACTGTAAACTATAAGCTTGGGATTTGTATTGTGTCCTTTAAAAAGTTCTATGCCCGGGATATTGAGAGGCAGTCTCAGGCAGAACTAATTATTTAAATGGCCAATCCAAGCTTAGCAAGAGAAATTTTCCCTGGTATCAGTGGTGGAATATTTGGTTGCCTGGCAACCAGCAAATATCTGTGATGCAATGGAAAATCATTAGTTTGTGTCTGGGTTGATCGTGTAGTTCCTAATACCACACTTGGTTCATTTCATTGATGATAAGTATTCCTGTTATAGCTTGTTACATATCAAAATGGTACTGAGCTGCAACTTTACCCAGTTCTAATCTTTACCGAACACCAGCCAACTGCCTAGCCTAGCCCAAATGCACATGGTAGAAATAGATGTTTGGTCCATACAGAAGGCGACAGGATAAGAGAGTGAGAGCAGAATAATTTGGAGATCCGTAAAACTGTTAAGTAAAATGAAATCTAGTGGAGTCCTTAGAGTGATGGTACAACTTTAATCATGAACTCTCCAACTTTGGAATTCTGTGGATTTCTACCATGTGACTAACACCAGCATTTAAGGTAAAGAACATAATATATAAGAGACTTTAATCATAACTTTCCAATCACAGTCTCCTAGAAACTGACAAAATATATGTGGATAGTTTCAAAGTTTGATCTCATTTATAAAGGGCTGCTTTACATTATAAGAACCAAAGAACTGCTATTTGTCAAACTTCCACATTAAACATCTGCCAAGATATCTTATTAGGTAGGTTTTCTTAGTGATAATGAATGGGTGCATAAAATAAAATATGCAACCCTGTCATTGTCAGATTCTGTCCACACTAAATAACGGAGACATTCATTTCCCCTTGTCAAAAGTTCATAAATAACAGAAGTAAAACCAACGAATTGCTGAAGTAGTCATTAGTGTAAGATTATTCTGCACACAACCAAAAAGACAGTTTGCAAACCAGACCAAAACACTGAGGCTCAGGGGTGCATTATTGTAAAGTAGCTTCTAGTGTGAGAAAGCAGATTATTCTTCACAGTGACTGGTTACAATATGAGAAGTTTCTTGAATCATAGAGAACTCGTCAGTGGTTACCTCCCTTCAACCTTGGGAAACAGTTCACATTTTGCTCACGATGTTCTGAGACATAAGCAAGAAGTGATCCAGGTCAAGTTAACCTTGCAAAATAAGATAAATTAAACTTTGTTTGTATGACTAACCTGGTTTTGTCTGCTCAGGAAATTTTCAAGGCTGGTCTTTGATTGTTTTTTGATTTTAACACCCTCTTTTGTTTGACCTCTCAAACCCAAATCATAATTTTCAAAAGTGATTGATTTAGATTAATTTCTCTCTCTCCCCAAAAGATTTAGAATTGCTTTAGGTAACTTTTTATTAGCCAGTCTAGGACATTTGTACAACAATATAATTAATAGCATTTTTAATGAAAATCATGGTATATTAATTGGTAATTTTTGGATGAGTGTTCTTCCTAATTACTTATTAACCTTTAAATCAGATATACACAAGGGAATGGAGCAAGATTCACGTCTTTGAGTATCTGAAAGCTTTTTCAAGGTGGTTTTTTTATAAAAGGAATCCAGAATAACTGTTTTTTCCCCCAGAGGAAACTCAAAATTATATCAGGAACTAAGTGTGGTGTGATGCTTAACACATTAATATGCTATAGAAGTTTTCAGTGTACCTATTCTTGGCACTCTAGTGAATCATCACTAATAGAAGTATGGCTTAATAAGATAGTAAAGATGATGCCATCAATTTTTCTTTATCATTTAAATTTGCAGGTAGTTGCAAACGGTGCTGTAAAGAGAAAAAAAATTATTATTAGTTGAGATGTTCTATTTGAGTATTTCATTGTATATATTAGAAAATGAAGAAGCCTAGACCCACAGAAGATCTCTAGATCTTTGGCCCCAAATATCAAGTCTGACTCCATGTAACTAAAAAAGGCTTGATAGATAAAGCATGATGTGAACCTGGCTCATCACCATTTAGACAGTAGGTCCATTTAAATGGCTGAACATAGACTAGGTGAAGAGACAAGTGGATTTCAGAAGGGAAGAGTCCAGTTTCACCTCCTCTGATGGCAGAGGTCATCCCACTCTGGAGGTCTTCTCTGTGGCCCTGCCTTTTCCCAAATTTCTCTTACGCTTTTCTATCTATCAGCACTGTTGAATAACAGTCACTGTTTGAAGGTCTATGTTGCTTTTCACTCTTGGTGGAGATTCATTTTGTCCTTGGGCCTTCCCTCTAGGCCTTTGACTTGTTAACTTTTCTACTTTCTCTCTCTGTCTCTGCCTAATTCATTCATGAAACAAATGTACTGAAGCCTGATATGTCCCAGGTACTACCTTTGGCATAGAGAATCCAGCAGTGAAGACTTCATGTTGGTGATAGTTTGATGGGTGGGGGTGGGGGCGGGGTGGATTCAGAAATGAGTATGAGGTAACTATCATCTGGTGTGATAAGTACTGGGAAAAGTATCTGTGTGCCCTGGAGCATGGAAAGTTCCAGGGTATGTGCTCTGGAAGCATCCTAGGAGCTGGCCAATTCAGACTGGACACTGGGGGAGGTCAGGGAAACTTATCAGACTTGACTAGGAAAATGCAGGTGGTGGTAGTGGCTAAGAGGGTGGAACATGCCATCTCTGAGTCTTCCTTCTCTGACTCCATGAGGCCACCTGTATTCTTAGTCAGCCCATCTCTGTCCTTTTGCCTGGGTCCATTCGTTTCCATCTTCCATGTCTCCCTATTGGATTGTCATTTGCTTAAAGAGCAAGCCCTGTGAGGACCATCCATCAAACCATTATGGGACAATAAAGAATATGCTCTGCTTAAAGGCCCTGCTGCAGGTCAGAGGAGGAGTCTGGCTATTCATTCTCCCACAGGGATTCCCAGAGGGGTCTGTATGCAGTTGTAAGTGAAGTTTTAACTGTGGTTCTGCTTGCCATTCCAAAAAAGAAATAAGTATTATTTTATTTATTTTATTTTAAAGATTTTTTTTTATTTATTTGAGAGAGAGAGAGCATGAGCAAGGGAGAGGGAGAAGCAGGCTCCCTGCCGAACAAGGAGCCCAATGCAGGACTGGATCCCACAACCCTGGGATCATGACCTGAGCCAAAGGCAGATGCTTAACTGAGCCACCCAGGCGTCCCAAAGAAGTAACTTTTATTTATTTATTTTTTTAAAGATTCTATTTATTTATTTGACAGAGACACAGTGAGAGAGGGAACACAAGCAGGGGGAGTGGGAGAGAGAGAAGCAGGCTTCCCGCCGAGCAGGGAGCCCAATGTGGGGCTCGATCCCAGGACCCTGGGACCATGACCTGAGCCCAAGGCAGACGCTCAACGACTGAGCCACCCAGGTGCCCCCCAAAGAAGTAACTTTTAAAATGAGAATTAAGACAAAATCCTAATCTGTAAAAAGAACAGCAGTAAATACATACACACATTCAAGAATTTTTAAAAAATGGATAAACAAAATGTTTCTTGAAAGGAGAAGAGACAAATGAAAGAAAATCATCATCAGCAGCATGGCTGCCATTTTCTGAGCATGTCTACACATTGTCAACTGTACCAGCCATTGTCTGGGTATTACATGTAACTCTTCAAACAATCCTGGAAGGCGGGATTCTCAAAACAAGTCCTGGAAGGGTCTTCGGCACAAAGTATGAGCTCAGTAACTATTCCCTAACTATTTCCAGAATCAGTGAAGACATCAGTGCTTCTAATCGCTTGGTGTCTGTCTCTCCCCCTCCCTCACCCCCAGAATATAAATTCCTTAAGGGCAAGAAGCTTGTTTTGCTTTCTTCCATATGCCAAGCACCTAGAATGGAGGCTGGCACATGGTAGGCATTCATTAGATACGCCACCTCTAAAAGACAAGAAAACAGAGACTTAGCTCAACTCTGGATTTATGCAAAATCACACATAAACTGGGACCATTTAGGACTTGACTCCATGTCAACCCATGTTATTCTTCCCTTTACATCACACCAGTCAAGCCTTTCCTTCTGTACAATCATTCTCTAATTATCTCAGGCCTGCTCTCGAGATACTTTTCCGTCTAAACATTCACCAATATGGTTTTGTTTCAAGGACTTAGCACAATAGCATATATTGGTGAATATTTAGCCCAAACCTATTAATAATGTAAATTATCAACTTTCCTAAAAAATAATTGGAGGGGGGAACAGAAATGGAAAACTTTATTCCTCCTGCTTGTGCTGGGAAAACCATAGGGGAATGCACGGGCAAGAAAGGATTGCCTGGGGGCACCTGGGTGGATCAGTCAGTTGAGCGTCTGCCTTCAGCTCAGATCATGATCTCAGGGTTCTGGGATTGAGTCTTGCATTGGGCTCCTGCTCAGCGGAGGTCTGCTTCTCCCTCTCCCTCTGTGCTCTCCCTTTCCCTCTCTCTCTCTCTATCACAAGTAAATAAAGATCTTTAAAATAAAAAAGTAAAAAGAAGGGGTTGCCTGTCCGCTGCATCTGCAGTGGGGTTTCAGCTACTGGGACATCGCAGCTTAGTCTCAAGAGAATTTATTTACATTATTAACATGTAAAGACAAACTCACTGGTGTGTTACGACTCATCCTCATAATGAAGGTCATTATGGTAAGCAGGCATGTGTGGGCAGACTGTAATCCTGAGTACAAGAGCGTAGTGAAGTGCCTAACTCGTCACAAACCTGGCAGGTTTGGAAGAAAGGCAGCAATCTGTTGTGATCATCAGAATAGTCCAGGTGTCTCAGTTTCACGAAGTGTGATCATCGAGGCATTGGGTGGTTTATCACATGAAATTGCAGCTCTAGATTTTTCTGGTTCTTTCTCTAATAGTCTTCTCTCTCCATTTTTCCCCATTAGGGGGGCAAAATTAAAGATTCCTAATATTGAAAGTGTTATAGAGAATGATGCACTCCCATATGCTATAGAAATATAAATTGGTCTTAGACTTGTTGGGGGACAATTTGGAAATACAAATTATATTCATAAATGTTGATAGTATTCAAGTCAGCAATTCCACTTGTAGATATTTCTACTGAAGAAATACCTATATGTGTGAATAAAAAGGCATGGACTAGGGTGTTCATGTCAGTAGTATTAATAACAGTGAAAAGTAAAAACAATCACCAAACTAATCAATAAAGTCATCCAGGGAGGGTTAAATAAACTATGCACCCCTGATACTACGAAGTACACGTGACCCATAAAAAAATGAAGGGGGGGAACCACTCTGTCTGTTTGTCTGCTGTATCAAACACACACACATCTAACTTGGAAGAAATCTCCAAAACATATTATTTAGTAGGAAAAAAAAAGCCAGTTGCAATATTTTGTACACTATAATCTGTTTGTACTTAAAATGCATTCCAAAAGATATATTTCTATAGATACATATATAATGTATGTATTATATATGTATTGTATATCACATTATGTTATAGCACGTTATGTTATATAATAGATAATATGTACATGTGATGTATATTACATGATTGTATCTAATATTATATATATGCTACAATTGAGTTGCAACAGCTAAGCTGTAACCAGAGACACGATCATCCTACGGCTTTTAACCACATGACATAGACCAATGAACAAGAAGTTCATGTCACTCTCATATGGGATGTGGTGGGTGCTCCACAGTCATTCAGGGCTGGGGCTCCTCCCATATCATGGCTCTGTAATTCTTTAAATCTTAGAGTTTTAGAATCTGCATGGCCAAGGCTGGGTCACTGCTATATCCAAGTCCCAACCAGCCTTAAAGGAAAGGAGAAAATATGGAAGAACCCCACTTGCTATCTCAAGGGTACCAAATTGGAGATAGCACACATCCTTTCCACTCCCAATCTTTTGGTGAAAACTTAGCTAAACATCCACCCCTTATAGCAAGGGGGGGTTGGCAATGCAGGCCCCCGCTAGATGACCACATATCCAACCACAGATTATTAGGGTGAAAGTGAAAGGGAATAATGTTGGTGGACAGCTAGCTGTCTCCTCCACCATATAGAGAACTTAACACAAATAGAAAACAGAGGGAACATGAAGTTTTACTCTCAAGTAAGGATGAGGCAGCATGTCAAAGGAAATCTTTGCTTTCTCAGTGTTCTTGGAATTGTCTAACATGAGTCGGAGACATTATGACAGCTTGACAGGCAGGGAGGTCAGTTGCCTAATCTGTCCAACTCTGGGTGATAGCTCCCTGCAGCCCACTTGACCTCCCACCTGACCTCTCATAACTCGTGCAATATTGCCTTTCTCCTCATCTTACTCTTTGCCTCCGATATCTTTACTCCACTATCCATCCATGCTAGCCACCATTGAAATGCTCTAAGATTTGGAAGCTCAACACCTACTGGACTGTAATTGTATTAAAAAGATAGGTTGCCCCTGGCCTTTATCCCTGCACTGAGATTTGCCCAGTGACTCTGTAGCTCACGCAAATATATTGAGCATTTATAACAATGCGAGCTACAGTAGGAAATAGAAGTGATGAGAGAAAATTTTGGTTGACACTAACCTTCCCCTTCAGAAGGTCTGTCTAACTGGCCAAACAGCACATCGGCGTCTGAATGATGAGCACCAGTGGCTGTGGGTAATGCCCAAGTTAGTGGAACAGCCATTAAGGTAAGGAGGACTTCAGAATGGTGAATGTGGACTGGGGCAGGAAGTTTAAGAAAAGACCTCTCAGTGAGGTGAGACTGGAATTGGGCCCCCAGGCATATGTGGTAGTTGTCAAGACATAAAACCATTCACGTGTATTCGAGGGATGGAGGGGTCCTTTATTGTTCACCTACTACGTGCTGTGTACTGTGCCAGGTCATGTTGCATGCATTATTCCACTTATCCTTACAACACATCATTAAGGTAGAGAGCCTAATTTTACAGATAAGGAAACTGAGGCAAAGAGATCTTATAATAGTAATTCAGGGTCTCAGAGGTAGTAAGTGGAACAGGTGCAATTGGTGTCCAGACCTATATATTTTCTGGATAGATCTAGATTTGTCTGGTTTCTCATTACCTCACTGTGTCTGAGAGCCTTTCGGGCAGGAGGAAAAGCAGGGGCAATGTAATGGGATGGAGCTGAGTCTGGTCTGCTGAGGGACAGGGAAGCGAGTGGGTTGAGTCGCAGGATGTCATTCCATATGCTTTGGGGCTGAGGTCACCCTGGTGTCTGAGCGCTCAGGTACAAGAAGATTGAGTTCCTGATAGGAAATGCTGTGTCACATGCTTTGCTTGGTATTGAGTTCTCCCCCAGCCCCGAGAGAGAGAAAGAAGCTCTACAAGTCAGTCCAGCTCCACTGGCCCAATTTAACAATTTAACCAGTTTAGAAAAGGGGTTTCATTGGCAGAAAACACCCCCAGCCTCTAAGCAAATGGTGATGAGAGCCCTGCATTACTCCAAGCTACTTGTGGTCACCAGGAGCGAAAACAGGCAGGGTCTTCGTGTCCCTGACCTATGGGGGCCCTAAAGGAAGCTCTGCTACTTCTGTCACATTTCTTCTGGTTGGACCCTTTCTCAGTTCTTCACGAGGTGACAGTATTGCCATGTTTTCTCGGAGCTTGCACCCTTTGAAATGCCTCTGGGTTTCTGCAGAGATTCTCTAGCACATCCTCGGCCTTGGAGATTGCTCAGCTGTCTCTCCCTGGTACTGCAGGCATCGTCATTTGCCTCTTCCTCATGAGGCCCCTCTCAGCTGGAGAGCCTCAGCAAAAGCTCTCTTCCTATGCTAGGTCCCCTTCTTTCATTCTCGGACCCACGCCATAGACAAGTCCCAAATGCTGTTTGAAGAGCTTTCCTCTAGAAGGGCCTCATTATTCTGATCAAATGGGAGAAGATCATCCCAATCAATTAGAAAGATATGGCAGGAGGATCCTGTATTATGGAGAACCCGAATGCCAAATGGCGTACTTCATATTTTCTCCTAAAGCTATTTTGGTTGGGGGGTGCGATCCTCTGGGGAAAGCCTGGGAGTTCCTTGAGCAGGAGAACGAGAGGATAAAATTGAAGTTTACAACCTGTAGTCTGGTAACAGTGTGTAGGATTAATTGCAAGTGAAAAAAAGATTGTGTCTCACAATTCTAGAGTATTAATATATGCCCAGCACCATGCCAGACTCTTGAAAAGCATTATTTCACTTAATCCTCACTACCAACCCTCTGAGCTTGTGCCCATTTTGTGGATGCAGCAACTGAACCCTACAGAGAATTTCCATGTTTCCGTTGGCTGGTAGGTGGCAGAGCCGAGTCCCGTGCCAAGGATTTCAACCCTAATACAGCAGGCACAGACAGGTCAGTAGAGTGAAGCCAGAGAAACTCCCAGGAGGCTGGTGTGGAGTCCATACTCTATGAGGCTCCAGGAATAATAGAACAGAAAGGAAGGAGAGAGCATTCACAGGAAGGGCTTACGGACTGAGAGCAAAAAGGAAGTCAAAGAAAAGAGAGAGAGGACACTTAGTCCAGGCACATGTCAGTGGTCATATCATCAAACTCCACAATAACTTTTGTTTAAGATTAATTTATTTGAGAGAGAGAAAATGAGTGTGGGGGGAGGGGCAGAGGGAAAGAATCTCCAGCAGACTCCAAGCTGAGCGTGGAGCCTGACGCAGGGCTCGATTGCATGACCCTGAGATCATGACCTGAGCTGAAATCAAGAGTCGGACACTTAGCCGACTGAGCCACCCAGGCGCCCCTCTCCACAATAAATTTGTGGGAAAGACCTTATTTTTCCTATTTTGTGGTTGAGGAGATGGGTTTAGAGATTTGCAGTGATTCTACAGCACCTGAGTAGCGGCGCAGGGATTCGAACCGTGCCCCGAGCACCCCCCAATCTGCTGCCTTTGTTCCCTCATTGCATTGCTTTAAACATAGCTTCAAGCCCTGGGCATGGGGAGGAATCACAATGCCATTCCCAGAAGTGGGGGAATTGTCAGGGAGAACAATGTGTGAGTAGGCATTGGGCACAATAAGTTTTTTGGGGGGTGAGGTGGCAGGTGTATGTTCAGGAATAAATTTCTTGAGTATCTGGAGACTGGAGCCACCATGCCCATTTGAGTGGCGGAAGTCAAGAGACTGATGCCGACCCCTCAAGGAAAAACAAGTGCAGTCTGAAGAGGAGGGCACTGGAGTCCGGAGAGCAGGACTGCACACAAATAGAGGCCAGGAGAAACGACAGGTGACAGCAAAAGAGATGGAGAAGTCACGGCACCCAAGGGGAAAATAAGAGGGCGCCATGATCTGACACTTTCCAGACAGAGGACATGTAAGGAAGGTTCTGAATCCAAGCGTGTCTCAGCCAGCCGGCTGTCTGTTCACTGCAGCCTGCCCAGGCTGCTACCATGATGTTTTGAATCATGTCACATTCATAAAGAATATATTACATTCCATTAAATGCTGTAACCACAAAGGACAATGAAGGCTTTACTCTCTTGGGCACCCACTGCTTTGGGTGGTAAATGCCCTGTTTTCACAGCAACTCCCTCGAACTGGTTCTTGTTTTCCAATAAACTATTTGCTGAACATTTGCCTTACATAAACAAATAGAAAAATAATAATAGTGTATATTCCCTCTGAACATTATAGGAAAGTATAGGCTTCCACTTAATGAGGTTTGGAAACAAAATAGCAATTTTGATGTCCTGTCAGGCTTGTTAAATTGCAATTCTACCAGGATTTTACATTGAGCCAGAACCAGCACATCCCAGGGTATAAATTAGGCATAATTGGATAGGCACCGATTCTTTCGGGTCACTGGGATAAATTTAATGCTCTAATTGAATAAATGATACTGTTGTAGCCTGAAAAGCTCTCTCCCAAAACTTCTAGCTCGCTCTCTGGCAGTAACTGGGGAAGTTGAGTCTCTTTTATGATTTTATATGTATTTTACAAGTAAAACCTAACCCCACATCTGGAAAATGGCTCCAATCTAGACCTATTGGTTTCTATTTTCCACTGAGGGAGGAAGGATTTGCATTATTAAAAAAGTTCTCTGATTAATTCTGTTGGAAAGTCATATTTAGAAAACATAGTTCTATGTTATTCAGAGAAGAAAGCTTTGTCATGTATCTTATCTACCTAAACTTTGTAGGGATTGACCTAGTTGGGCGAAGTAGAGAGGTTTTTATTTGATCATCGCTTATACCAACTATAAGTTAAAAATTTATATTAAAAATTTTTTGTACCTTTTTACATAGCTCAAACATATGAAAACAAATTTATTTACTTTTACTTTTAATTTAATGATATTTGCTATTGTCCTCTCGTATGTTGTCCAAATTCTTCAATATACCCGACATGAGCCAGGAGTATAATGATCTGACAAATGAAGGATTTTATGGTATATCAAATATAAGAACTCTGAAGGACCTGGCTTTGGATTCCAGATCTATACCGTTGATAAGCTAGGTGACTTTATGCAAGTGATTTGCAATGAAATGGTAACACTGCTAATATCTAGTCTGCTTGTTAGCTCATCGAATTTTCATAAGCATCAAATGATGTGACAAAAATGACAGTGCTTTGAAAACTATTAAATGCTTACAAATAAATACATTGCCATATGGAACTAAACTAATACATTCTATGTTGTTACCTCCAGGACAGTCCCTAAGGGGAGGAAAGTGAGAGGGCTTCTAACCCTGCTTAATGTGGAGAAACTCTGTTCAACTTTTCTACCTTCTATCTGATTTATATATTGGTTTTCTGCATAAGGCTTCTTTGGAAATCGGCTGCTGAAAAAAAAAGAAGGTTGAAAATCACTCTTCTGTGTCCTATTGGGCTTTTTGCCCATATTCTTCCTTCTTTAACTGCCAGCCCACCCTTAAGCAAGTAACTGCTCATTATCACCTTTACAGAAATTCTAAAAAGGTAAAATTCCAGTTAGGTTCCTTCCTTGACTTCTTATCAGGAATTCTGGTTAAGTTCCTGGGTTGAATTTAAAACTAATGGTTTAAAGTGTGTTTTTAGATGAATTACTATTATTCTTTAATTTTCTTTTTATCCCTATGCATAATTAAGAAATTACTATAATAAGAGAATTCCTTTGTAGCTAATTATAATCTATTACATTACTTGGAAATAAGAGTGAAATCTTAGACTTACACATGTATCAGACAAAATGAGCAAATCGGAAAACTGATCAGTACCCAGTGTTCAGCTAATATTGGGTTGATATGGTTTTAAGTTAACTATTTAAAAACCAAAATCATTACTTCAAAATTTCAAATCATACAACTGCAGGCTATCTATAGTTTTTGAGGATTCTTATAGTAGGTTTCTCCCGAAGAGTTCAAGACATTTGACAGCAAGTTCCTCCATCATCATTTACATTTCTAAGAGGGACTAGGCAGAGGAAGAGGTGAAGAAGGCACAGGAAAGGAATAGAAGGAACGCATCCTTTCCCACGTGCCTGCGTGCACGCACACGTGCAGGGGCACGCACACACACGCGCGCATGGGTGCATGCATGCACGCTCATGCCTGTGTGCACGCGTGCACTGCCTAAGGGAAAACAACCGAACAGAACTCCAGTGGGGCTTTCTCTGCCTCAAGCACGGAGGCGTGCTGGCTGAGCAAGTTCTGCTGCTAGTCTGCACATATTCCATTTGTCTCTTTACACAGAGGAGGGGGGAATCATAGAGAACATTTCTATAACCACTTCCCAATCCTTGTTCTCTGCCTTGCGACCTGACTGCGGTTACCAGCGCTCCACCAAAATTAACCTTGAATGGATCACCAATAACTATTTAAATGCCATATTCATTGATCATTTTTGCAACTTTTAATTTTCCTTGACCTTTCAGCAGTATTTGACAATGTTGGGCACTTTCACTTTCTCACCCGATACTACTTTGTCCAAGCCATACCTTCTCGTGCCTTGCCTTTCCTTCAAGACCTGTATTTGTAGACCGTCTAATTACCATCTGAGACTAAATGGTGATGGCCTCTTCTTGCCACCACTGTAACTTAAGTGACTCATATTACATGATATTGCAGCGAATTGTGGGCACTATTGGGAGTCTGGCCTTGGGCCACCAGTGTAAATGCCTGGGACATAAATGGGAAGCCAACTCTTTGGTGATCCTCATTTAACTTTTGCCCCCTCTGAGCAAGGAACAAAGTAGCAAATGCTTTCAGAAAAACCTGAAGGGATTCCCAACACCAGGAAGGGAGGGAGAAAAATAGGTGTCCTACTTATTAGCTCATTTTCCGTGTGGAAAAAACATGCATGGTAAGTAGAAAGCCTTTGGACATTGGTCTCCTGGGGCTCAGTAGAGACTGATGTTGGTTGCCAAGCAACAAGAACAAGGCTCAAGGACTTTCTCTTCTAGCTGGGAAGCATATCTGGATGGGTTCTCAAACAAGATTTCTGGAATTTATAGGGAGGCTCAACCTTGGTTAGATCACTCAATGTTCATGAGTCCTCCAGCACGCCTAGCCCTTTAGAATCTTGATTCTTGTTGTCAGCATAGCATCTTATTCAGTATTTGTTTTGTGCATGTTCCTGTTATCTTCCTAGTTAAATTGAAAACTCTTTTGAGGGATAGAAAGGATGCCTAAATCTTATGGATCCTACCTCCCAGCATTCAACATACAGTGTATCTTCAATAAAACCATATTAATTGATTGATGGATTATTTGAGCTACCAGTCTAGTTTGTTGTCAAAGATCTTCCTTTTATTTTTCTTCGTGGACCTAAATTTAGTGACACTTGTAGAGGCCAGCTTTACCTTTCAACTTTTTACTTCCATTGATTTTTCCATTGTGTGTGCCAAAGCCTTAAATTGATTCCAGTTGTTTAAAAGAGATGTATATTTTTCTTCTACACATTCTAAGGGGGAAAAAAACTTGAATGTGTTTTCCCTAGACTAAACCAAAACCAGATAGTTTTTCCAGAAATGTATGAATAAACAACCAAGTGATTACTTTAGAAGCTGACATGCCATTATATTGGATTTCAGAGAGGTCAGGTAATTCCATATTTCATGTGACTCCAGGTGAAAGAAAAAAATATTTAGTCAGCAAGAGGAAAAGGAAAAGTAAACCCAAAAGCTCTCTTGTTCAGATTTGTGGTATAAAAACTGAGCAATTTAATGTAGAAACAATATGGCAAATTATATTAGTCAGGGAATCTGTTGCTTTTAAGATAAAAGGGATATTCATAACATTTTTTGCTGTTTAAAGACAAAATAGTTCTTTCATGATCATAGAATCATAAAATCTTGGATCTGGAAAAGACTTTAGAGAATTAAATTATTTTCCATCAATGCCAAGACGGCGACTCCTTTAGGGCAAGGATTGTATTTTTTACTTCCTCTTCAAAATGTCCGCAGTGCTGAGTCAAGAGATGTGCATTCATCTCCCTTAAATAACAGTCCATGATATGGATCATTGGTATAGATTCACAGCCATAGGGGGTAAAAGGAAGACGTCAACTTCACTTTCTGGAATTGTCTTTCTCTTTGGTAACGGCCCATTTTGACCCACAGAGCTATTATAATAATAGGGATTATATCTTTGGGATTTTCCCTGTGTCACTCATCAAAATGTCATGCAAAGAGCTACACTGGTGCTTTTGTTGCCCGACAAGCATTGGCCGGCTACCATAATGCCTGCAGGCCCCAGTTCGTAGAGAACTGTGCAGACCTGCCCATTCAAAGATTGTTGCGAGGGCCTTACCTTGATAGCCCCACAGTACAGCCCCTTACAATGATCCTAGATCAATACTCACAGAGTTGTCTAGGAAGTCCTACCAGCTGTCACTTAAGGGTAATTAACACATCTCTCTCAATTATGCATGCTGGTAGAAGAATTTCAAACATTTGGCTGGATAACAAATTCATCCCCTCCATTAGAGAAAGGTCATTCCTCTGGCCATCTGGATATTTACTTTTCTTTAGAAATGAACTTCATGGAATTTTTCTGTCAGGAGGGAAAAATGATGAGGACAAAGGGAATTTCTTAATAAAAATAACTCCTGTTCACCGTGCCCACAAACCACCAATCTTAGATGATACATCCAGTCCTTATTTATTCCACTATTCATGTGTATCATGCTTCAGGAGCATACTCTTATGACAAGAGTTGCCTCCCATGACCCTTAGGTGTTCTTATTGATATCTATAGCAGAATATCTCTTTTTTCCTCCTACATATTCATAAAAGGCACCTGCAACTATGTTGGGGGAAGTTAGAAAAGAAAAGGTGCTAGGAGATGGTGGCTAAGTCCTGACTCCACGGGATGGTCCAGGCTAGCAGGAAGGAACACAGAATAGTTGTAATACAATGATCAGATCCTTCCCTGTCAGCCAGGCACACAAAACGAAGCCCTGTGGGAGGAGGAGACATGCCTGAGTGGGACTAGGAAGGCGTCGTGGAGGAGAGGGTGCCTGAGATGGGCCAGTGGACGTGGAGGAAGAGGGCATTCGAGGCAGAGGAGCCTCACGAGCGTGGGCGTGCAACCAGGAAAGTGGGATGTTTGGAATTCGAGAAGAAATACAGGTGGACTGCCATGTAGAGGACTATAGGGCATGGAGGGAGAGAAAATAATAATGATACATCGAAACAGGGTTGTGGGAGGGCCTGAACAAAAGTGAGGAATTTGGACTTAAGTCTGTACGACAGGACCATGAAAGATTTTGAGCAGGGAGATGAAAACTTAGCAAAATGACCTTCGTGACTGTTAGAGGTTGAATTGCATCCCCCCGCTCTTATGTTGAAGTCCAAACCCTCAATATCTCAGAATATGGCCTTGTTTGGAGATAGGTCCTCACAGACCTGATGAAGTTAAAGCAAGGTCATTAGGGTGGGCCCTGATCCAGTGTGACTGGTGCTCTTATCAAAAGGGGAAATTTGGGGGCACCTGGGTGGCTCAGTAGGTTAAGCATCTGACTCTTGATCTCAGCTCAGGTCTTGATCTCAGGGTCGTGAGTTCAAGCCCTGTGTTGGGCTCCACACTGGGCATGAAGCCTACTTAAAAAGAGGGGTGGGGACTTAGACAAAGAGACACAAATGGACAGGAGACAATGCAAAGAGATGTAAGAAGAAGATGGCCATGTACAAGCCAAGAGAGGCCTGGAACAGACCCTTCCCCAGAGCCTTCAGAGGGAGGGTGGCCCTGCCAACACCTTGACCTTGGACTTCTAGCCTCCAGAACCGTAAGACGACTCATTTCTGTGGTTCAAGCTGCCCAGGCTGTGGTCCTGTGTTCTGGCAGCCCCGGTGGACTCATGTAGCAGCCGTGTGTGAGATGGGCTACAGAACGCGTGCTCTGGGAATGTAGGAAGGCGGCCTCACAGGACGGTGATGATGGGAAATCAGACGAGGAAAGAGAGCAATGGCAGTGTCGTAGAGAGAGGCGCTTCCTGATTGAGCCCCTGGCAGAAATGTCAAGGTGTCCTGTATAGCAAATAATGTGCTCCTGGTGCTTTGTTCAAGGTCCTAGTTGGTCCTGGCTCTGATACCAGCTGGTGGTCCCAGGCAAGTCCTGCCCCCTCTCTAGCCCGGTGTGCCCATCGTGGAGGGAGGGAGGGCACCACGTCATTGCAGATTCTGCGTCCAAGACCATTTGGATTTTATGATGCTAATTACATGAAATTTGATGTTTGAGACAACGAGTACACATTTGTCTGTGTGCTTGTGTGTGTGCGAGTAAGCTTTATAACCCCGCCTGTTTCTAAAAGGAATCTGAAGGAACTTTCAGAGTTCAGCATCATTGTTTTTAAAAGGGACAGCAAAGTAGAAAATCAATGTGAAGGAAATGAGAAACATATTACAGTCACCTGAGGTGAACTCACTACGGTATTGGATTTGAACCTTAACTCTGAGTTTCCTGGCAGTTACGGCAAAAAGAAAAACCTGGGCTCATTGTCTGATAAAAAGCAGTGTAATATGATTAGTTCTTGAGAAAAACATCTAGATATGCTGAGTGCTCAGATAAGATCACATTTAAGAATACGCCGATTCAAGATACACTAAGCGCCATGCAAAAATCCATACTTTTTAATCCAATAATTCCACTTACACTGAGGAAATAAAAATGGCAGGGGGAGGGGCTGTGGGAGAAAACGCTTGTCACAAAACTATTTATGAACGTGTAAAACTATAAAGAACCAAAATGGGACGAATAGTTACTTGTGATGCATCCATGCAGGGAGTATAATGTACGCATCATAAACAAGACTCCCCAGCTGTTGAGGGGAACAAGTTGATGGTAGCCCTCATGAGAATAATCAAGAGATAAAATTATTTCTTCACCAAGATTATAACTTCACCAAGAATATGGAAAACCTCAAAGGGAGTCCTCAAACATCGTAATAATAATAATAATAACTCTGAAGCGTGATCACCCCCATATATCCCAATTTTTAATAATGTTTACAATTAAATTTAAAAGAACAAGCCAGCTCACATATTCAAATTTTACTCGTTGGCTGTGCTTTATGGGATCTCATTTTTTAGCTAAAAGGAAAGGAAAAGGGACGCCTGGGTGGCTCAGTCGGTTAAGCGGCTGCCTTCGGCTCAGGTCATGATCCCAGTGTACTGGGATCGAGTCCCACATCGGGCTCCCTGTTCAGCGGGGAGCCTGCTTCTCCCTCTGCCTGCCGCTCTCCCTGCTTGTGATCTGTCTCTCTCTGACAAATAAATAAATAAAATCTTTAAAAATAAATAAATAAATAAATAAATAAATAAAAGGAAAGGAAAAGATTTCAGAAATTCAAAAACAGCAAAGTGAAATTACACTATTTGGAAAAGGCTGTTAATTTCTTGAAATAGCTTTTGGTTTTCAGAAGTGATTTTTTAAACATGCGTGGATGTTGACGGTCACGCAGAAACCCTCCGTGCTTGCTTCTGAGGTCGCTGCAGCAGGCGGCATGAAGCATGCGCTAACCTACTGGTAAGGGGCTAGGGATGGGTAGGTCCATCGGTCCTCTGTCCACGGCGCCCTCACAGGCCTCCCCACCTTGGGTAATCTCTTCTAGTGACCCAGCCACCAGTATTCCTCCTCCTAATCACCTGCTCGTTGCTCACTGCTGATAACGAATTCTCTGCGTCACTCTCCATCTTGCTCTTTCTTTCAAGAAAGGAAAAGAGCTTGGACCCCTGGTGTTCACTTGAACGAAACCGACTAATTATGACCAAGAACTAGCTCTTAACATTGAGTTGAAACATTGAAAATGTTTTCATTTTCAAATTCCCACAGCATGGGAGAACAGTCTAGAAATGAGCTAGCCCAGGCCATAACTTGAGAAAATTGGCTAGAAGAAAAGTATAGGTACACATATCACAAACTGGTCCAGTCTCTGGCAAAGCGCTTCCAAACAACACGAAAAACAATCCATGTAATAAAAACTACATTAACAGAGTGAGGGGTGGGGGGGAGGAATCACATTATTTCAACTGATGCAGAAAAACCGCTTGATAAAATTCAGCACCCTCTCGTGATAAGAAGAGGTAAGTTCCTCTTCTGCTAGTAGCCCGTTTCCCTCCTCACCTATCTATTCTAGGTTCTTCTCCTAATTTCACATTTTTTGTTTTGTCGGCTATTTTCTTTTACCTGCACAAAGTGATTAAGAAATTACTTCACACTGAAGTTTTCATCATTTTGGGGTTATTTTCATTGTCAAAGGCCTGGACCAGAAAAAAGTAGGAAATATCCCCCCAGAATGAGTCTCTCGTGGTGAGGTCAGACCCAGGAGAGCTGGATGCCCTTCTTTCCATTGTCTGGCTGACTCCTAGTTCACTCCAGCAACGGCCATTGAGTTTCGAATTGAAATGTCAATAGCCTGCAACTTACATTCATTTATTATTTATCACTCACTACTTACAGGTTTTTGAAGAATTAAAATTCCTTTTTGAGCACTGAACATTTTTTTCTGAGCCTCTACGCTACCAGTTACGTTTTTCTTATCTGTCTGTCTAGAACACACCTTACAAAGGTTACTGTGAATTCAATTAACTATCATGTGTTTGAATCTGCATTTTGGTCCCAACAACAGCATTTTATGACCTTGGAGGCTGTTTATTCACCGTCAGGCAGTGTTGGGTGGCACATACATCCGTGTTCCCCTGGCTAAAGGGAAACATGGATCATTTCAGAGTAAAGTGAGTTCCAGAAAACTCTTAGAAGGAATTGCATGTATGTATGTTAGAAAGAACAAACGACCCTCTGTCTCAGGACTATGAACTTGAAGATGGAGGCTCGCAGTGGTGCATCCTGACTTCTAAAGGTCTGATGTCTCAGCATCCTAGCCTTTGCCAGGCTAAAGGTGGCTCCAATGTGTTCACTTTAAATCCTGAAAATAGAAAAAGCCATCCATGTGATTATTCTGAGGCCAATTTTCAGTGGTTTTCTCTGCTTTTCCTCTTTTGCACACATCCGGCTGCATTCCTGCCCTCTCGCGACGCACACTCAGGCCCCTTCCCGGAGGGAGAAGCCCACGTTCTAAAGAGTCGATGTTCTCTTTGTGGGCTACTCATCAAATTAAGGGAAAAAGAAAAGAAAAAGATCTTATTAAACAGAACGGCAAACTGGAGGCAGTGAGATTTGAGGATGATTTTATATTGTAAGGTGTAAATCAGGTTGGCAGAGGGTGACCAGGACTCTTCCAGAGTTCTGTCCAAAAGACCTTTTCTCCTCTTGCTGTTCTTCTGAGAGGAGCATCTGCGGCCTGTTGCTTGAACAGACTTTCTGGACGGCTTTATCCCCCCAGTGCGGACGGCCTGGTCCATTCCCAGCTGTTTGGATTTTGAGGCTGAGTTGGAGGCGGCAGGAGAGCCACCCATTTCCTTTCAAGGAGGAGAGTGGGAAAGGTCTGGGGGCTGGGGTGCTGGGGGCATGGGGGCCCCCACTCCTGGGCCTCTGCTATTTAAGCCCTTCAGGCTGTTCCAGCCTCAAGCCTGCTGCCTGATCACAAGAGCAGTGCTAAATGGGGATCTGTATGAGATCAGCAATATTTAGTGATTGGGAGTCTGACATAATGCACTTTCTCATAATTTATTAAAGTTGCTAATACATTTGAAAAATCTGTGAAGAACATGGAAACCTCTGGGTAATATCGTCCAGTGCATTAACCCTCCATTGATTTTGCATCTCAATCAGAGTAAAAGTCCTTCTGATGACCCGTGAGGTTCTCCGCCCTCTGGTCACCTCCCTCCCCTCACGTCTCCACTCAGCTACCGCTCTTGGCTTTGCTCTGCCCCAGCCACACTATTCTAGAATACGCTAGGCACACTGCCGCCTCAGGGTCTTTGCACTTCCTGGCCCCTCTTACCAGGCTTGTTCCCTTCTGGAAAGTTCTCCTTGAGACCTTCTTCAGACACCCTAACAAAAATTGCAAAGTTATCCGCCCACCCACTTCTCCCCTTTAGATACATTTTTCCCCTGGCACTCTGCATTTTACTTACTGACTTTGTTTAGTGTCTGTCCTGCCCCATTCAAATGGAAGCTCCCCAAGGGTAGGGACTTGTGCCTGTTTTTGCTCATTACTCGTTCTCTGGTGCTGAGAGCAGCGCCTGCCACAAGAGAAGTATTAAATACGCATTGAGTGAATGACCGATATAAAATAGTAGTGAATTCCGTCCGGGGACATGAGGATTGGCAGCATCTGCCATAACGTCTCTCCTCTACTGAGAAAATCAGCAACTTAGACACTGAGGTCAACAACTCTAGGGGTGGGGGCTTCCCAGGGGAGGGGAGGAAGCCGGGCAACAAGGTGCAAGGAGCTTTGCCCTTGGCTCTCAAGAGAGTTGTTAGAATCCTAACTCTACCACCTGTGAGCTCCGTGACCCCGGACAAGCTGTTCAGCGTAGGTGAATTGCTTCTCTCACTTCACTCAATCTGTGAAGGAAAGCTCATTATACAGAACTCCAGGGTTGTTGTGAGAATCAGGGTCAGTGTACATAAAACATCGGGCATATAGCAAGCCTCCTTGAAAATGAAAGCGATTTTCATATATGTTAATCATTTGTATTAATTTGTAGCTGTTTGCCTTATGGGTAAAGGTGGAAATTCACATGCTTGTTGGCATTTTCGTTTTAGGGAACACATTGAGTCTATTTTAAAACTCCTTGCAATAGTATTTTTGTCCTTATAGAAAAAAAAAGCCCACTACATACACTTCTATTAGGTTCCAGTGTGGATTCGTATTATTTAAGGATCCTTAAATGGGAAGAAATGACCTCTGAAGCAGTGGTAATCATCTTCTATCTATTCCCCCCCCCCCCCCCCCCAAGCAAGATCTCTTCCCACAAGGTTTACAAGGGTCTGGCCTTGCAAAATCTATGTCTTCCAAAGATTCACTTGTTAAGCAAACATTGATGGCATACATGTTCTCTCCACGACTGACTTTTCTGACCACGTGGGAGAGCCTCCCCTCAGGAGCAGCTTATAAGAAAGCCCTGAGACTGAGTCCTAATGATGAGAGCAGCCATCGGGGGTTAGGTGCTGCCCCAGAAGAGCAGGGAAGGCAAAAATACTTCCTCAAGGGTGGCTGGGGACGGGTTGGAGCATGGTTCACATGGAGGAAGGTCAGTGAAACTAGGCCTGGGAGGGGAAGTGGAATTTGGACAATTTGAAATAAGAAAGAGGACAGAGGAATGGAAACGGCTTGAACATAGCCAGAGAGGAGGCAGGAAGTCATCGGGTCTTAGGTTTCCCAGCTTCAGCTGGCGTTGTATCTAGGCTGCATGGATCTCTCGGAGGTGAGCTTGGAAAGGAAGCTCTCTGTCTGACAACATGGGGGCCCTTGCTCACAGATAAGGACATCTGGACATGACTCAGGAAGGAAGGGAGTTTCTGTGGGGTCCTGAGAGGGAGGAGTAATACGCCCAGGGCTCTAACCGAGGAGGTTCGTTCATGGCCGTCAATACCTTTCACATGCCCAGGCCTACCAGACAGGCATCACCAGACTGCACCTCTCTCCTGAAATTGAGATTCCAGTATCCAGTTGCTTGCTTGAAACCCCTACTTTGATAGGCAATGGGCATCTCAAACTCAATACGTCCAAAACACAATTCCTGCCGTTTCCCCAAACCTGATTGAACAATGCCGTCTGCCTCTCTGTTGATGTCAGTTCTGCCCTTCCAGTGGCTCCGGCCCAAACCCGTGCTCTCCTCCTTACGGATCTCTTTCACAATCCATATCCAGTGCGCTGGGGAGTCCTGTTGGGTCTTCCTTCAAGATATCGCCAGAACCCACCACTTCTCACCTCCACTGCCACCAGCCTGGTGTAAGCATCATGGTTCCTCCCCGGGATGACTGCCACAGCATACCTGGTCTCCCTGTGACTACTCTGGCCCATCTGTCTATTCCTAAAAATGTCAGTTAGATCCTGTCACTCCTTTGCTCAGAATCTCTATTCCTTCAAAGTAAGCTAAGGCTTTCCAGTGGCCTACAAGGCCCTACACGACCGAACTTGACCTCCTTTTCAGCTCTGCCCTGGCTCAGGGTACCCCGGGCCATGGGCTCCTGGCACACTTCCTGGTTCCCTGGCCTTAGACATGCCAGACATGCTTCCTCCTTGGGGCATTTGTAGTGTCTGTCCTCTCCACCTGGAACGTGCTTCTCCCGGACACAGGCCATGCCCCGCTCTCCACTCCCTTGGAGTCTTTGCTCCAAAATTACCTTCTCCGTAAGGCTGGCCCTGCCTACTGAATTGTAAAGGGCTGCCCACCCCCCTACAGCACTCCCATCCCACTTACCTCACCTTTTTCCCCTCAGAACTGGGCACATTCTACTCTATAACTTACTTATTTGTAATACTCATTGCTTGTTGCCTGTCTGTCCTAATTAGAAGCTAAGTGCCATAAAGACAGGGGTACTGGTGAGTTTTGGATGAAGGGCAGAGTGCTGCTGGCAGGGAGGGGGGTGAGGGTCTGTTGTCAGCATCAGGCCACACTCAGTGGCTTGCCCTGGCAGTGAGAATGAAAAGCTAGCGACGGCGCAGGGGACCTAATGGCCATATATCCAGGGCCAGACCACCCCACGTGGGGGACGAGGGGCTTTGTGGTAGATGAGGCACCAGTCATAGGGTCCGGCCCATGTGGTCCTGTGAGATTCACTGCGCTCCAGACCCAGGGACTGTCCTTACTGATCGCAGAAGCAATCAGGTGACATGGAGTAGATAAAAATGAACAAAATCCTGATCCTATAAAAACAGCTCAAAACCTCCCAAGGGACCCCACAAAGTGTCAGACCCTGTGCCCTGGACAGGCAGAAGCTTCATGCTGGAGTCATCCATAGGACGTGGAGAGCTCCCTGCCCTACTCTTTCTGGGGAAACTGCCCTCCACTGGGGCTTTAGGCCTTTCTGATAAGCAAAGAATAGATATATGCCTCAAACACGCATGCATAATTCTTAAGCTATAGTTTGATATACACATAATCCATTTATCTCCCTGAAATCCAAGGGCCTCACCTCCTGATTTTGAAAGCTTGCGATCTCCTCAGCACAGGGTAGCCCTTGGGGCTATTGGTGGTCATCCTGCTACTCTAATACATGGAGATGTGCTGAGAGTGGTCTACGTTGGTTGTTCCCTTCAACTATTAGTTTGATGTATTAAAATTCAACCATATTTATAAAATGTACTCAATCACTTTAATTGGATTTGTGAGAATGTATGATTTATGAAACATTACATAGATCCTTCCGGCTAATACTAGACTTAACTATTACTTATTACTCTGGTTTCTTCCCTTTCTCCTAATCATGTGTACATGCATTGCAAATCTACGTATCTAGGGTTACTCAAAGATAGGAACAATTTGTTTTTCATCTTTGTATTCACTTGAGCCCAGCATCATACCACACATAAGGTAGAAATCCATAATTTATATTCTTAGAGCATGGCAATTTTGGAGTCAGGCTAGGTAGGTTCAAATCTTGGATTTTCCCCTTACTAAGCTGTGTGACCTTGGGCAAGCTACTTAACCTTCCTGAGCCTTAGTTTCCACATTTGCAAAAGGGAGATAAAAATAAGACCTACTGCAGAGGCTTATTATGAACACCAAAAAGATCATTCACGGAAAGCACTTAACACCATGCTTGGCATATCATAAGCATTCAATAAACATATAGTTTTTATGATTATATGAATAAGTGAAAGAAACACAGTGATAAACAGCAGTGGCTCAGGGGTCACACTGCCTGGGATGAACTCCGGGTTCTACTTCTTGCTACTTGTTTGACCTAGGACAAGATTTCAATCTCCCCAGGGGTCAGTTCTCCCAACTAATTATAAGGAGGTATTACTGGTGCCTCCCTGACCCACAGGTCTGTCTGAGACAGTGCACTTGAGACACTTAGCACAGTGCCTGGCATGTATATAATAGTAAGCAGTCAATAATAATAATAATAATACCTACATTCAATAAATGTTACCAAGTATTATTATCATATAAGTAATTATCTTTTTAAAAAAACATTAGGTTCTTTAAATAATGGATGGATTCACTTTATACATAAATTTGACCAGCAATTTCTGGACTATCAGAAGCTTAAGTGAAATCCAACCAGTAGCAACGGATGGGAATATTTGGCGTTCGCTGAGAGAAAAGACTTCTTCCATAAACAGGTTATGGGGAGGTCCTAAGAGGAAGAGGGAGAAATGCCATATCTCAGTGTTTGGCCAGATCTGACGAGAAGGGACCCCAGACTCTGAAGACAGCTCTGCCCACTGGACCAAAGAGATGCTGCCCCTGAGCCCAAGAGTTCTAGACTCCACCCTCCTGGGTACATTTTGGAGAAAAATTCAGCTGCAAGAAGTCTGAGAAAAATTAGCAGGGCATCTGTCCGCTGAAGGTGGGTGACAGTGGGGGCAAACCCAGGAAGATGATCCTTGGTGGGTGTGTGGATGAGGAGCAGATGTTCCTAGTGGGCCGTAGGCCCCAGCCTGGGGGCAGGGTTTTCCGGATGCAGAGTGCAAGTAGAGCTCCCATCAGGGAAGGAGCCTGAATGGAGGCAGGTTCTCAGACCCTGAACTTGGAGGTAAAGAGAGAAGCCCCGGGGTACTCTCAAATGTAAGAACTGGGACATCCAGTGGGTGAACAAGGCCAAGAGGAAGGCAGAAAGTTGGAGCTTGGGTCAGAACAGCCATGTAGCCTTCAAAACTGGGGATACTGAGTCATTATCAGCCAGAGCAGTGACCCAGTCTCAGTTCAGGATTTGTCTTAGGAACCCAGGAAAGGAGCTCAGGAGGGTGGGATAACAGGAAACCTGAGCTGAACACAGCAGGTCTTTCTCTGTACACTCTTCTCTACCATGTTCCCTCGGTGAATCAAAGTCCCTGTGAAGGTGACCTCGCTTCATGAGGGAGACCACAGAAATGCATATCGACCTTTGTCAAAGCAACTTCAAAATGCTGGCCAAATTTACACATTTTCTTTGACTTCCCTCCTGCTTCACTGAATGATTCTCCGCCCCCCCCCCATGCAATTTTAATATCAAGGACAATTTTTATCAAGTCTTTCTCTGTAATCAGGATATAAAAATTATCCCAACATTTCTCTTTGAAAATGGATCTTCAGAGACTCAGTAGGCCTTTATGCATTACTAATGAGTTCTTTAGTGAAACATTTTGTCTTTTACTAAAATAAATCTCTCCTATTAAATCTTCCATATGAAAAATCTGATAGCATTTAAGCTGGCTAAGTTTCATTTGTGGAAAATCATCGTGCTTGTGAAGGATTTAGGAGTCGTTACAGTTTGTTTTTGATCAGGCAAGGGGATCAACATCTGAGTTGGTGAAAAAAGTTGGACTACACATTCGCAGAACGGAATCTTTGTGTTAGGAGACAGCAGGGTATTTTGCTGGTTAAGCCTCCTGACTTGTGAGGCACAACATTATCTAGCATTTCTTGGGGGTCTCTGTATTAGTTCCTCAGGCTGCTATAACAAGTAGCACAAAGTAGGTGGCTGGGGACTACAGAAGCTTATTCTGTCACCGTTTTGGAGGCTGGAAGTCTGAAATTAAGGAGCATCTGCACCACCATGCTCCCTCCAAAGAACTAGGGAAGGACCTATTCCAGGCCTCTCTCCCAGCTTCTGGTCATTTCAGACATGCCTTGGCTTAGAGATGGGCAGCTTCTCCCTGTGTCTGTTCACATCATCCTCCCCCTGTGCATGTTTCTCCCTGTGCCTAAATATTTCCTTTTTATTTTTTTTAAAGATTTTATTTATTTATTTATTTGAGAGAGAGAGAGAGAGAAACAGCATGAGAGGGGAGAGGGTCAGAAGGAGAAGCAGACTCCCCACTGAGCCGGGAGCCCGATGCGGGGCTTGATCCTAGGACTCCGGGATCATGACCTGAGCCAAAGGCAGTCGCTTAACCAACTGAGCCACCCAGGTGCCCTAAATATTTCCTTTTTAAAAGGACGCCAGTCTTACTGGATTAAGACCCACCCTAATGACCTCATCTGAACCTAATTACCTCTGTAAAGACTCTATTCCCAAATAAAATCACATTCTAGGTACCGGGGCTTATCCATCTGGGATGACACAATGCAGCCCCGTAAAATTGAGCCTCCAGTATCAGCTCCCTAATGTCCATTTTCACACAAGGCTGCTCATTCTGTTCTAAACACCTCTTTCATAAGTTGGGCCAAAAATTTGTTACCCATAGCTCTTCCACTGACCGCGAGGGACAGTGGAGAGGGGCACACTTTTTAGTCACTTGGGACCAGAACTGAGTCCTGGCTGACTCTGATGTGGCCTTGGAAAGTACCTTCAAAGTCCTCCGAGCCTCATTTTCCTTACCTTTACATTCCCTTTAAATACCTTTAAATTACCAAAGCTGTAATAAGATACTGTATTTCCAGAATGCTTTTCAAGGTGTGATACAAACGTTCTCTTGGATTTCTAGTCGGCAGCCTTGGACGCTGGGCTCTGCCATTTCTACCTGTATGACCCTGGGAGGTTATTTGCCCCTGTGTGCCCCCCTTTCATCCCATCAAATGAGAACATTAGCAGTACCGCTGTTAAGATCTTATATTGAAGATTAGAGTATAATCTACAGAAAGCACTCTGAGGCTGCCTGGTACGTGATACGCGCACTGTTACATAAGCCTTAGCTATTTTTGTTGAGGGTGGGACCACGTCTTAGTACCCGGTGCGTAATTCCATCCCAGGCCCTGGCACAGAGCAGATGCTCCCAAAATGTTTGTCGAATGAATAAAGGAAGGGAGACCACAGGAGCAGGCCCGCACCTCGGCCGTGTAGCAGCTCAGCTCCTACCCCAGCAGTCAGAGCGGCAGGCAAGCGAGCCCCTGTGCCTACACCTTCCCAGGCGGTGTCTTCCCCAACGAAGTGCAGCTTCCTTCTGCTGTGGTCTGGTGGGCTGGCCAGGCCCGCGCCACCAGGAACTGCAAACCAGCCTGAGAGAAGTGTTCCCTTCTTGTGGGGCTAAAAATGAACGCACTCTTGAAAGGACACTCTATCTTTCCATCTCCTTCCTGAGCTTCTTAGCCAACCTTCCTCTGCTCCCTGGTGTCTTCCCTCCTCTTCCTCCCCTTGCTGCCCACTCCTCGCCCGTGCGCCCCGTGCATTCCTCACCCACCCTTCTCCCACCTCCTCCGAGAAGCCTTCCCAGCTCCAACACCAGGAACCAGGGCACTCTGGCTGTGTCACAAGTATATTTATAATCAGGTGTGATGTGCAAAATATTTTAAGATAAATACCTCCCGGATGCGCAGGGAGCAGGGAGACAAAACTAGAGCTGGGTCAGGGAGGCCCCCTGCTGTGCGGGATTTAACAGTTTGATTCTAGGGAGTGTATGGGGGGGCGGTGCTAGGATTCAGGGGCGTGGCCAGAGCGACCAGAGAAGTGGGGGAAACACCTGAAAACGCCACAGGCTTGGGACAGCGGCTGCTTTCTAACCCGGACACGAGTACTTCCTGTCTTTGGAGAAAAGGCACAGCTGGTAGAGGAGCGTCTCCCCTAAACACCAGCCATTGAGGCTGATGGTCTATCCGTGTCCCAGTTCCAGGAAGACCTCGGTGGCGGTAGGTGATTCACTGCTCGGTTTACAGATCAGACTGAAAAAGACTATCTGATAACAGAAGATGTATAATGACATTTTATGTCTTTGGAAAAATGTCATTTATTTAAAAAGTGGCCAGCTTCTGGAAGCACTAACAACCAGTGAGAATAAAAATGGCAGCCAGCATTTACTGAGCATTTACTTTGTTCCAGATGCTGTGAAGGCCTTTCTAAGGCTTCAGGAATTTAACTCCCGCAGAGTGATTGTGAATGAGTCTGGCTTGTTTTAATTTTCCAAATGGCCAAGTCTTCCTCCCTACCCATCTCCCCCTCCACATACATCCAACTGGATAATCTGAAGTCAGTAAAGCACTCTTGATTTCAGCTAAGGTCATGATCTTAGAGTCATGAGATTGAGCCCCTTGTGGGGCTCCACACTGGGCATGGATCCTGCTTAAGGTTCTCTCTCCCTCTCCCCCTGCCCCTTCTCCTGTTGGCTCGCTCGCTCTCTCTAATATATATATAAATATATATACGGCTTGGCACATAGAAGGGGATCAATAAGATTTGTCAACGAGAAGAAAGGACAATCATTTGGTGCCCTCTGTGTAAGGGTCCTTGTACTTCTGGGCTTTGAGGAGAAGGTATAATAAATAGACTAGAAACATGTGCCCTTCCCCACAGGAAAATTCCTACTGCTGTGATATTAATATTTCATAGAGCTTCTGTTTCACCCATGGCCATGGCAATGCACACATTTATGAACGTGATGTTAGGAAATCTAGACCCTGAAATCAAACAGCCGCTAAACTGGTTTTGTGTTATGTTGATATTTTCTCACCATCCACACTCACCAAAGTACCTCTGTGACAAAAGACATTCACCTTCCAGTCAGATAAAATTATTTTCAAATGAAGCATCTGATGCCCAGAAATTAGTTTCCTTAAATCTCTCAAGAATGCAGGAGCAATTTTTAGTGTCACTGATTTATCTTAGTTGGCACATTTTCAGTTAGCATCTGAACTGAAAAGACCAGTAAAAACAGGGTGTGGCTCCTGAATTAAATATGACAAACAGCTCTTTCCAATCACAAGACAAAAATGGTACAAGAAACTAAAACTGCATAGGGAACCAAAATCCATTAAAAAATAAAGATTTAAATATGCTTTGAAATGGCAAACTACCATCAACCCTCTTTGTCTCTCTTCCTCGTTTATCAGTTTTTATGTTTTGCCTACCTAAAATGGTTATAAAATTAGGTCCTAATTGCACTCACCACTAGTGCTTGAAGGAGTAAGGCAGTTGTCACAATGAAGGAAACCATCAACAAGACAAAAAAAGCAACCTACTGTATGGGAGAAGATATTTGCAAATGAACTATCCAAAATATATAGGAAACCTATACAACTCAATACCAAAAATAGTAATAATAATAATCCAATTTAAGAAATGGGCAGAGGACCTGAATAGATATTTTTTCTATAGAAAACATACAGATGGCCAACAGACACATGAAAAGATGCTCAACATCAGTCATCATCAGGGAAGTGCAAATTAAAACCACGATGAGATATCACCTCACACCTGTCAGAAGGGCTAAAATCAAAAGCACGAAAAACAGGTATTGGTTAGGATGTGGAGAAAAAGAACCCTCTGACACTGTTGGTGGGAATGCAAACTGGTGCAGCCGCTGTGGAAAACAGTATGGAGTTTCCTTAAAAAACTAAAAATAGAATTACCATACGATCCAATAATTCTACTACTGGGTTTTTATCCAAAGAAAACAAAACACAAATTCAAAAAGATATATGCACCCCTATGTTTGCTGCAGCATTATTTACAATGGTCAAGTTATGGAAACAACCCAAGTGTCAATTGATATGTGAATGGATAAAGAAGATGTGGTGTAGACATACAATGGACTATTACTCAGCCATAAAAAAGAATGAAATCTTGTCATTTGCAACAACATGGATGGACCTAGAGGGTATCATGCCAAGTAAAATAATTCAGTCAGAGACAGGGAAATACCATACCATTTCACCAATATGTGGAATTCAAGAAACGAAAGGAAGGAAGGAAGGAAAGAAAGACAAGAAAAACAGATTCTTAAATACAGAGAAAAAATGTGATTGTCAGTGGGGGGTGGGGGGATGGGTGAAACAGGGGATTAAGAGTACCCTTACCATGATGAGCACTGAGTATGTACAGAAGTGTTGAATCACTATATTGTACCCATGAAACTAATATTAACACTGTATATTCATTATTTTTCAATTTAAAAATTAAAAACTAAAAATTAAAAAAAAAAGAAACAAGGAAGGGGGCAGTTGCATGAGTCCCAAATCTATTCACAAAGCGCTGGTGATGGCCCTATGGTGCCCCCAGCCCTCTATTGATAACAAATGACCCTAAATGCATTATCTAGAGATGGGAAAACCCAGAAGCACTCTCTAAGGAAGGTAAAAGCATTAGCACTGGGGGAGGGCTCTGGGCGTCACCCCACAGTCCAGGTGCCGCAGTGGAATGACAGGTAATGCTGGTTCAGGTGGTTTTCTGGGTGGCTCAGTCGTTAAGCGTCTGCCTTTGGCTCAGGTCATGATCCCAGGGTCCTGGGATGGAGCCCCACATCGGGCTCTCTGCTTGGCGGGAAGCCTGCTTCTCCCTGTCCCACTCTCCCTGCTTGTGTTCCCTCTCTGGCTGTGTCTCTCTCTGTCAAATAAATAAATAAAATCTTTAAAAACTAAATAAAAAAGGAAGAAAAAGCAAACTAAACTACAGTTCCCACTATCACTTGGGCCAGTCATCTACTCAATGTGCTTCAGACTTCCTCCTCTCCCCCACACCCCCATAGCTGTGCACTCGTTGGCAGTGGGGAAAATTGGAAGTGTTGGTTACTGCCTATCAGCATTTGTGATTTTTCCCTAGTTTCCCCATCTGGCCACTTCTCCAATCTTCCTTAGATCTTCCTACACGTTTCCTCCATCCCGTGGGAGCAGGAAATAAAGGAACACTCCCCAGAAAAGGGAAGATCAGATCGTAAATATGCCCTTTTTAATCTGTCTTTAATAAGTACAGAGTTTTATGCTCTTGACCAAAAGAGTATTGCATATAACATGAGTTGTACTATAAATTGAACTAAATTACTAACAAACAGAAAGAGCTTATTTTAAAGTCATACATAATATTGATGATCCGGGCAACTGTTCATTTTGATGGAAGTTCTGGTTATCATTTGCTTGTAGCGACTCCCTGAATTCAGTTTCCTCTAATTCCAAAGTCCTGATGTGGTTGTATTTTACTTGCTCTATTATGTAGTTGGAACTAATAATACAAGGAGCTCATGTGGCTCAATTAGTTTATTTAAATTCAAAAGAAGCTTAAAAGCCTAATCTGTCACCTGCCTTGGAGCACAGCTGTATCAGCTGCATAGTTAATGTAATAAATGAGGCCCTAATGTGAATAACCAGTTTATTCCCCTACACTTTTACTTGCCCATATCCTTCCGGAAATGTGCTGCAGAAGGAAGAGAAGGTTCAGGCCAAATGTTCAACTCAGCCTTTTGCCACCTGACTTAAACCCATAAAAATGATAGACCAATATAAATCTGCTGCCCTGGTCAAATCAAGGCCTTTCTTCCCCACCCTCCCTCCACTCTGAAAAAACTTGAGAGTTTCTGAAACTCACCCAGCCATTCAGTCCCTTAGAAATGTCTGCTGGACAACTTATATGTCACGAGGGCCAAAACGCTGGTCTGTTTGATTGAATTTCTCACTTTCAAGCTGCGTACACTGTAGGTACTTAATAAATTCTCCTAGACTTCATCAATTTTGACTTAATTCGCCACTTCTGCTGGTGTGCCCCATGCCTCGTCTGTCACGTAACTTCTCAACTATTCTCAGAACGTGCCGGGGCTGTTGCCAGCTAAGTGTCTGGTGTCACTCTTTACTGTAACCGTTGGTAGAAGTAGCCTTCCCCTTTCACTAGATTAGGAACATTCAAGAGGAAAGAGATGTGGAATTGACAATGTAGAACAATGTTTCCCGGTGTTTCCCGAGCAACTTCTGCTGTCTCTCGAGCTGTCACAGCGCAGAAGGAGCCGAGATATGGGAATATGAACGCACCCATTCGACAGATGAGAAAATTGAGACACAGACCATTATAATGATTGGTAGAAGTTCGCATAACCATTTGGGGATGAAGCCACAACCAGAATTCCAGGATTTTCCCACTGGAATGCTTACTTGCTTTAACGTCTAGATGAGTCATACCATGCTCATCAGCGCGGTCAGGTTTGAGCAGGAAAAATATCAAAGCGAACCAGATCTGAGGCTCTTCTGAAGAGAGAAATGGCCAGCGTTGGCACTGATTGTGAGAATAAGAGTAACAGAGGGTTAAAGAGCTTCATAGCTCCTGGAAGCACGGGGTTAGAGAAACCGAACGAGGATTAGAGAGGTGATTTTTAATACCATTTCTTTTTCTCTACTATGCAGCCAAGGTGTTATTAGTAAGAGTGATGATGAGGATGAGAATGGTAAGAGTAATCATATCAAAACCTACGGAGGCCTTGCCGTGTGCCAGAAACTGTTCAAACACTTCACGGGCATGAACTCTTCATCTGTACCAAAAGTCTAGAGGAAGGAACTCCTGCTGTCCCCGTCTCAGGGACAGCTGGAGGCCACAGAGTCCCATGGCAAGAACAGCAAAGCTGGATTCGGAGCCAGAGCGGTCCAGGGAAGGAGTCTGTTCCCTTTACCACGAGTGCAAACCGCTTCTCCAAGAGAGGTTCCAAGACAGACCAGGTCTCAGGAATGTAACTCCAGGACGAGAATCTGTCGTCCCATCGGGAGCTCGTTAAGCTGGTCTCACGTGTATGGGATGCAGAGGAAGCTGAGAGCCTCTTCCATGGCCAGCTTTGGGGTCCAAGGCAGACTCCTGGACTCAAAGGACCCCTGCAGGCCACTCTCAGAGCACATACATCTGCCACCAGTCACCAGAGTCAGCACTTGTCCTTCCAGAGCCTGGCCTGCTTGCTCTGAAACACTATCGTGTACTGAAAACAGGGAGTGTCCAAGACCCAAATGCAAGAGGCGAAATTCAGTAGGTCAGACGGTGACCCCGAACCTCAACTGGGATTACTCTCCCCCAGAAGGACCTGTTTTAGAGCCTGCTGATCAATGACTCAGCCCACGCCAAGACCCAATTCAAATTACCTCCAAGTGATACATGCAGCAGGGGCCTAGGAACTGTTTGAATTGTCCATCCTATAAAATCCATAGCTTTTCCCATGGAAAATGAGTGGGATATATTCTGTCGGCAACTCCCGTGGGCAAAAATTCCTGTTGTGAATCACTTTAACAATCTCCTAATTAATCTGTTTTCTTTTTGGTGTCCATGTTTTAATTGACTTTTTCAATTAGGAGCATACTAGAAAAAGATTCTAAAAATTACTTGTTTTAAAATAAGCATTTAGAAAATCTCATTTTCCAATTATGTTTCCCCCCCTCACACCGACCTGATTCTGAAATCTTTTCTTAGCCACGGCTGCATTTATTCGATCCCACGCCATGGAATGCAATGGCCGTGTAATTCTGATGGCTCCGATCTGTTGTCCTGCCAAGTACAGATTCCAGTTTAGCATCTTTCCACATTCCGGTGAGAATCGACATGGGTCCTCTGTATTCGAATCTTCCATGGTCGCTTACTTTAATAAACTTAATTCGGCTTGACATTTTTACTTCTAACCAATACTCCCTAATCTAAAATTCCTGGAATAGAGATTATTTTTGAAGGTAGAATAAACTGCACAAATTCTGTGTAGATGCTGACAGAATTCTGCTTTTGTTTTTAAATAAGTGGTCTCCAAACAATGCAAACTATAATAAAAGTAGAGAGAGTAGTAAATAAAAGTAGTACAAAATCGAATAGTCAGAGTACAATTTTGCATGTAGTTAGCATAAAACGATGCTCTGCTCCTGCTTAAAAACTCCATGGCAATGAAGTTCAACCCCTTACCCTGGCTCCAATCTGCTCCTGTTTGCTGTCTCCTCACCCCTGCTCCGACGTGCATGCCCTCTGTACTCCAGCCTCGGGAAACTTCATGCATGTCCCCTGATGTTACATTCACCTAGCACATTCTCCTCGCACATTCTGTTCCTCTCGTTCTCATTGTGTGTTCTCTTCCCTCAACACACACACACACACACGCACACACACACACACGCACCACTCACTCACTCCCTTGCCATGTTCCTTCTTATCCTTTGGGTCCCAGTTTAAATGTCACTTCTTCGGCATCCTTCCCTGACCCACCACCCTCTCTCACCATTCTCCTCAGAACACATATCACAATTTATAATTGTACATTTATCTGTGTCGTCCTTTGGTTAAATGGTGCCGTGCCTGGTAAGATCTCCTAGCCTGAAAGTACACCAAGGACAATGGTGAATGTGATCCAGACCACTTGTGGTCTCCATCCCCCAGGGGTGAGCAAAGCACCAGAAGGCCTGATGTCCTCAGGAGTTTGATCCCCACATTGGCCCCTTGGATGGGCCCATCTGCCTGCCTTCGCCTGGGCTCCTGTGTTTCATTTCCAGAAGACTCTCCACATGGACTCCGCCATGGCACCCTCCCATCCCCATCCCACAGAAACCATGCAGTGCTCTTCTCTAGAGGCTGGACCCTACTTCTCTCACTTCCCCAGACACAGTGTTTAACCAAGAACTAAAAGGGAGGGAGAGTTGAAATAAAACAAAAAACAATCCTAGAGGCCACAGGAAGACTTTTCCAAGACATTTTTATCTTTATTTCTTGGACTAAAATCGGGGGACACCACTTTCGACGCCGCTGTTGTGTTTTACAATGATATACAGAGACGCTGTACATTTCTGCACACTGCCCTCTCCCTTTTGGTTATGACAACTTGCTATGATAATCAGCAGTTTTTGTGTGATGATGCATATCCTGACAAATCTTACGCCTTCACAAAAACTTCCTTACAAATTGTTTACTGTGTCAGACAGCTCGTTATATTTTGACAGTTGCTTTTCCTTTAGGATTTTAGAATCCTGGAGGATCTTTTACTAAAACTCTGCCTAGACTTTCCCGGTTCTTGAATTAGTATGCCTCAAACATCCATGGTGCAACATACTTCACAATATTAATACTAGATTGAACTCTGGTGCAGGGCTGTTTATTTATTTTTTATTATTTTTTAAGATTTTATTTTTTTATTTGAGAGAGAGAGTGAGAGCAAGAGCACGATTTGGGGGGGAGGGGCCGAGGGAGAGGAACAAGCAGACTCCCCGCTGAGCAGGGAGCCTGACCTGGGGCTCGATCCCAGGACCCTGAGATCATGACCTGAGCCACCCAGGCACCCCAGGTCTGTTTCTTTAAATATGCATACTTGCAGAAATACCCCAGAGACCTGAAAATAATTTTAAATATAAGATACTTGAATAAGTATAATTAAGTAGCTTTCATCATGTTTTAAAGTAAAACTCCGTTCTATGGAAGAAACAAAAAGCCATAAAATGCAACTAAATCTGTGATCTGCACGTCCTGTAAACAAAATATCATATACAAATATTTTCTCCTTCTTTGGTAATATTAACAACATTTACTCAGTGCTTACTATGTACCAGGCGTATGTACCTCTAAACTTTGTGCATATATTAATTCATTGAATCCCACAACAGCCCTTAGAGAAAACACAATTCATGGTTTTTGTTGTACAGATAAAAAAAAAAAGAACTGATGCACAAGAAATTCAAGTAGTTTGCTCAAAGTTACACAGGTAGGAAAGAGCAGAACCAAGTTATGTGCCCAGGAGTCTGCCTCCAGAGCCTGTGAGCTTCACCATTTCTCCATCCCCTACAGAGGGATAGACCCAGGCAAATAATCTTTTTCCATTCGCAAATTCTCATATATATTTTACTATATTTTAAATTGTGTTATGCATCCCTATTATTATATAATATATATGCACCCGTATTATCTTATCAAGGATAGCACTAGATTTTTATCTTTCCTAGATTTTAATTATTGCTAATAAATAGCTTGGTGTAGTGATGTAATTGAGTCAGGTCGACATGAATTTAGAATCTAGCTCTACCGCTTACCGATTATATGACCTCGGAAAAGTTCCTTAATATTTCTGAGCCCATTTGCTATTTTGTAAGATAGGTACCCTTATAGCTGTTGTAAGGGGAAAATGAGATAACCATGTATAGATTGTCTGGCACGTAGGTGATCAATAATATGCCTTACTCCAAGTATGTAAGTAAGGACACTAGGAAATTGCATTAATTTTCATGAAAAAGAAGGTTCCATCAATAAATTACTAATTCAATGCTGTAAATCATGTTCTCTTGGCTGAAAATAGTTTATACAGTTCCTTAAGTGTCCCAATTGTATCAAAAGATAATAGCATTTACAAGAAAACCATATTTTTCTAGCCTAATCGAAATTCTTACATGTAGCTACAAAGGATTACATTAGAAGACTAGTGAATCAAAGGGACGGTTATATGAATGAGCAAAAATGAAGAGCCAAACTGGTAGAAGTGTGACATTTCACAGATTCCATCACCATTGTATGGAACTCTCCTTCCCCAATCCCCTCATTAGGACCAGCTGTATGTTTGTGCACACAGGCCTATACGGTTATCTTGTATACCTGAGCCTTTCTGGGTGTCAGCCTCCAGGTGAAGTGATGGTTCCTAAAGAGGGTGTGGGTTGAGGTTGTCAGAGAGAAGTCTGGGGTGCATATTTTCTGTACGAGAAATGTCATTCTGTTTAATCCTCTCCCACCCAGGCTGATGGTCCATAGCTACGTCTTGTATCCCATGAACCACCTCCCATCATAGATGATAAGAGTATATTTGGGCACTTGGCCTACACGCACCCAATCCAGAGACTGGTCACACACCTGTGTTGTAGGAGCTGACCCAATACGTACGCTTCTTGGAGATTTGATTTTAGCAAACTCAGCAATTGTCAAGGGAGAACATCACAAAACAAAGAGCAAAGGAAAGTTAGGATAAAAACTATCTCCCCAAAACTGCAGAGACAAGTAGATGGAGAGAGAAAGAGAGAGATTCCTAGGCCTTTTGGATTTAGATTATTTTTCATTGTGGTTCCAGTTTACCTGTGTCTTTATAACAGACCTTCCAATGGTTGCCCCGGGATGGCTGTTTCACACATAGGAAGCTGCAGGACACATTCAAACTATGAGCTTGAGACTAAGGAGACATACTGACCTATAACCATTGTTACAGAATTTTATTAACAGAAATGGGACCAATTCCTTTTGATGTTCCCAGTACCTGCCTGTGTCCTACCTGCAGAGGGTGACACGACCTCTAATGCTAATAGTAGAGCCTCAGAACAGCATCGGTTGATGAGCCTCAGAACAGCATTGGTTGATGAGCCCAGACCACAGGGACCAAGCCTGCCACTGACATCTGCCCTTCTCCACCGCGGCAGGGGAAGGTTCACGCTGGAGAGGGGCTTACACTGTCAAAAGTGCAGCTGAAATTAGCGGGAAACGGAGGGAGAACTCCAGATGTTTAGAATTAGGATGACTATAAACAAATTTGTCTCCCCAGATCCACTACGCTTGCCATTTAAAATTATTTTTATATCTGGTAAACAAACCCATATTCTCTTTTCTTGGTTGCAAATAGACTTAATTCTTTAGGGAATGATAATACTCACACTGGTTAGCACAGTCTGCTCTTCTTTCTCCAGGAATTGCATAATTCACACATCAACATGATTCTCTCAATCGGTAATTTTGAAAACTTGGGAATTCAGTATGAACACTCCATTTGCAACTATTCTTCGAGACTGGCTTTATGCACACCTGTCACCTAATTAATTTTTTTCGCTGTGCTGACTTTAACGTCAAAATATTACTTTAGCCATAAACACTCTTCACTGTGTCATATCGTGACATTAAATTTGATACAACTGTCATGGGAGTGGGGCAGGGACATGGGGTAACAGCTTTTGTGTACCAAACTAATTAGCTGCAGGTAATTATCTGAGTTTATGCCTGGAATTTTCACTAATGCATCTATTACTAAGAAATACCCACTCCTATAGGACCATTGTCTCTTCAGTGATTTGGACTAGGGGTATCTTCAGCCAATCTGGAACATGCATTTCAAGAAGTTCTTGTTACTGTCCCCACTGCACAAATTCGGCACGTCATCATTCATATTTGGTCATCACCCCAGCATGCACAAACCAACATAGAGCAAGTTCAAAGAGTCCTTTTGATAAGTCCCCATAAAAATGCTCCTCTGGATGCCTTCCACACCGCCTAGAAGGGTCTGCCTTTACTCCTAGCACTCAGGTTTCTTTAGAGTCTGTTGTCAGAGTTGCAATCCGTTAGACAGAACAACGGCAAAAAAATCTCAGGAAGCTTCTCTGCTGAACAGGTTTGAGCAAGGTTGATAATCATCTAATGCCTGATTCAAGTCTGTTGTACGTTCCAGCATGAGTGCGCATGCGCACGCACGCACGCACTCGCACGCACGCACGCACTCGCACGCACGCACGCACGGGATCCTTACGTTTGTATGAGTGGAGCAATTGTGAAATGGTTGACAATAGATGACGGCTACTCCAAACAGTCCTAAAACCAAAACATTCGTTTTACAGGGCCGTTGTTCAAGAGAGAACTGCAAGTATCTTCATCCTCCAACACATTTAAAAACTCAACTAGAAATTAATGGGAGGAACAATTTGATCCAGCAAAAAACTGCTGCCGCGATGCTTGCCCAGCAGATGCAATTTATGTTTCCAGGAACCCCACTTCATCCAGTGGTGAGTACGTCGCGTCTAATGATGGGCTTGATGATTAAAGTGTTGGTACAGCAGGGCCACATTGACCTAAAATGGCCTCCCCCCTACTTTGTCTCTGGCTACAATTAAAGCGAATAGCTTTGAAGCTAAATGGATGCTGAAAATAGGGTTTTTGAAATTATTTAAATGGAAAAAATGTGTGTGGACACAGTAGGCAAAGACAGTGCCTAAGCGCTACCTGGGCAATCTGTGTCCCTCCGACTCTTGCTCACCGGTAAACTCCGCGTTGGAACCATCTTAGAATGGAAAGAGTTCTGCATTTTCCTGTAGCGTGTGAAGTGATGATCCACGTAAAGAGGAGGCGTCGATGCCTATCGTATTGTTAGCAACCTAGCAGATAGTTCGTTCATTGGCGTCGTTTTATAGGGTGAGCGAAGTGAGAGACGGGAGAAGTTAAGTGATTTACCCAGTGTCATGCAGCTAATAAGCAGGTGGGGCTGGCACTGGGGCTCAAGACATCCTGAGCGGGGCGCTCTCCGCAGTCAGCTCCCCCGGGAGCCCCACCGCATCCCCAGAGAAGGCGGCCTGAGCCACGCACGCCCACCCTCCCTCTGAGGCCGGCCGAGGGTGTGGCGGCTGTGACCAGGGCCACAGGATTAAATGCTCAAGGGAGTTCAGTCTTTGAATACGTATTGTGTCATATTTTCTCCCTGATTTCAGTGTTTGAAAGTACTTCCTTAAAGGTCTGGGAATTGTTTTAGGAACAAGGCCCTGGGGAAAAGGAGTGCATTTGGCTTGAGGGGATTTCATTTACATTGGTGAATTATTTGTCAAAAACAAGCTGATTTTTTCTTTAAAAGAAACAAAGCCAGTAAAGTGAGCAAAATTTGCTTTTATAAAGAAGTACATACACAAAAGACTATTGTTTAAAAATTAGTCTTTATTGTGTGAAAAGTCTATGTTACTGAAAGCTGCTAAATTAAAAAGGATAGCTACCCCTGAGATGTACTTGTGATGAGATGGGGAGGGTGGGAACGGCCAGAAGAAGGAGAGAATCCGGGCAGATGGTTAACAGTTCTGCTTGTCTCCAGGTTTCTGCTCAGCAATGGTGGCACAAAGTAGCCAGGGCCCAGCTCTGCCCAGAGTTAAAAAAAAAAAAAAAAAAAAGTACCAGGTGCAGGGGGCTCCAACGTAAATGAGATACAGTCTTTTGGGAGTAGACAGAGTCATGAGACAAGCAAAGTAAGATTCAGGCACAGGGAATTATGATTTTGAATGAGGCAGGAAATGCTGCTTGGAGGAGGTCCCAAATAAGTATATCCCAAAGGATGAGTATATCCCAAAGGATGCATAGGGGGGAGCCTAGATGTAAGAACAGCATAGACAGAGATCTGAATACGTTTCACACCATATAGAGGCATTTAAGTGGATCTATTTAAAACCACACACATGTATAATTTATGGTTCTCTATTGATATATGTGTATAAATTATTAAATTACCTACAGCTAAAATAATTTTTATTCATATTAAATAATGTCTGTAGGAATAAATTTAGAACCACCAAGGTCAACATAGTAACACTGCATTATGTGTCTGTCTCACTCATTTTAATCATTCACTTCTTATTTATTTAGAATTCATGAAGATTGACCCTGGTACTTAATAATGGCAGTGTTAATAAGAAAAGTCCATTCCCGTTGTTAACTATTAGTTGAACTTCTTTTTGGAAGTTATATTTATGTATTGTCTCAAATATTAATTAGCAGTTAATAACCACAATTCGTCTATGAAAAAGGAATTGTACATTTAAGTATTTCAGTAGACGTTTTAAATCCCAAGAAATCCCAGAATAAGAAGTGTGATGCACTTAAAAATCATCAACTCTACAAACAAATAACTTCAGTCTCAGGAATGAATTAGTGACCTAGTACAGTATAACGGGCCAAATAACAGCCCCGAAAGGTACAGGGAACGTGTAAATGTCACCTTATAAGGAAACCAGGTCTTTGCAGCTATGAGGAAGTTGGGCATCTTGAGATGGGACAGTGCTCCTGGATTAAATGCAATCACAAGGAGCCTTATGAGAGAGAGGTAGGGGGAGAGTGGGCACATGTGGAAGAGGAGAGGGACAATGTGCCCGTAGAGGCAGAGACAGGTGGCGAGGCCAGAAACCAGAGAATGCCAACAGCCACCAGAAGACAGAAGAGAAGAGGAATAGATTCTTCCCTGGAGCCTCCAGAGGGAGCATGAAATGCCAATACCTTGATTTGGTCCCGGTGAAACGGATTTCAGGCTTCTGGCCTTCAGAAAAATGCAAGGATAAATTTGTGTTGTTGTAAGTTGCCAAGTTTATGGCAGTTTGTCAGACTGGCCACAAGAAATGAATAACACGTGGGAGTTGCTTAAGACAAACACACTGATAAACACAGAGTAGCAGGTACCACTCCATTTTAGGTCTCCTTCTAGGCTAACCTTCTCTAAAGAACTATGGATATTTTCCCACTCCCTCCTAACTTCCATCTACCCTAAACCTAGTCCCTTGATTATCTCACCAGTGACCTCCGTATTGCTAAACCAGTGGTCTCTTTTGTCTTCACTGTGTTCGTTTGACCTCTTAGCCATATTCAACCCACGTAATCAACCTCTTCTTTGCAGAACGCTCCTTTCCTCTCTAATCTGTCTTCCTCCCTGGGAAAAGGCTGGAGATGTTGCCCATTGTGTTCCTCTACTATATGTGGAGGCTGCTGCACATGGAGGTTCCTGGCACTGGACGTTTCCTTCATGATCTCATCCATTCCCATGGCTGTAAATCATATGTAAGCTGCGAACTCCCCAGTACATGTTTCCAGTCCTCTCCTCGGAGCCCCGAGTTTGCATATCTAACTTCCTACTGGACTCATCTTTAAATTACTCACAGGAACCTGACATGTTCAAGCCCGAATGTTCCCATTTCAGTAAATGCAACCAGCAGTTTCAAAACCAAAATTAAGCAGATTCTCTCACATCCAGTTCATCAGCAAGTGCTATCATATCTGCTTTCAAGTCTGTTTCCTTCTCTACCTCCCTAAACCCGCATCTGAGCCTCCATCAATCTTTTATTCAAATATTTCCTTTCTAATCTGTCAGTTTCCACTCTTGCTTCATTCCAGTGTATTCTGCATACAGCAACCAGAGGAATATTTGTAACACATAAAGGCATCATATCACTCCCTTACTTAAAACCCATCAGTGCTCTCCCATTTCATTAGAGACAAAGCCTAAACATTAACCATGACTATACTCTAGAATGTCATCCGTGGGCTGGTCCCCACCAGCTCACCAACTCATCAGGGGCCACTCTTTCTGTATTCACTGGAACCAAACTCAGCTTTCAGTTCTGTGAACACACAAAGCTCTTGCTTGCCTCATGGTCTTTGCTCTTGCTGGAAGTATCCTGCTGCTCTTCACATGTTAACTTCATCTTATCCAGAAGGACTCCGTATCCATCCCCTGTGACCCACCACCAATCTCCATCACTACCAATGAGGCCTCCTGATTTCTGCTTATCCATAAAAATAAATTGTAATTTTGTTTGTTCTTTCTCATTAGGGTTTAAGTTCAATAAATATGCACACAGTGGCCTGGTACAATGTCTGTACCACAAAATACTTACTCAGTGAATGAAGACACAAACCGTTCTTTCCTTTTATAACTCTTCCATCTCAAATTCACCATATTTTAAAAGTCCCCTTCAGTTTTTCCTCCTGGCAGTTTTTCTCTCCCCAGTTCCTAATAGGATATAACAGTAATTCTTTTTTTCCTTTCCTTCCTCACACACTGCACCCCCCATCCAACGCACAGCCTTTGTGTGTACACTCAAGATAAAGAAGTGGGTGGTTAGAACTAATAAATGGTTTTAGTAATATTGCAGGGTACAAAATCAATACACAGAAATCTGTCATGTTTCTCTACACTAATAATGAACTATCAGAAAAATTAAGAAAAAAAATCCCATTTACAACTTCATCAAAAAGAATAAAATACCTAGGAATAGATTGAACCAGGGAGGTAAAAGGCCTCATACACTGAAAATTATAAGATATTGATGACAAAAATTGAAGAAGACAGAACTAAGTGGAAAGATATTTTATGCTCATGGATTAGAAGGATTAATATTGTCAAAATAGCCATACTACCCTAAGTGATCTACAGATTCAAATAATCCCTATCAAAATTCCAGTGGGTTTTTTCACAGAACTAGAACAAATAACCATAAAATTTGTATGGAATCACAAAAGACACTGAATAGCCAAAGAAATCTTGAGAAAGAAGAACAAAGCTGGAGGCATCATGCTGTCTGATTTCAAACTATATTACAAAGCTGTAGTAATCAAAACTGTATAATATTGGCATAAAAACAGACATATAGATCAATATAACAGAATAGAGAGCCCAGAAACAAACTCACTCACATATAGTCAATTAATTTACAATAAAGGAGCCAAGAATATATAATGGGAAAAGTCTCTTCAATGAATAGTGCAGGGAAAACTGAGCAGCTATGTGCAAAAGAAGGAAACTGGACCACTATCTTACGCCATGCACAAAAATTAACTCAAAATGGATTAAAGACTTGAGTGTAAGATCTGAAACCATTAAACACCTTTCCTAAAAATAAAAAAAAAGACAAAACATAGGTGGTGACATCAGTCTTGGTGATGATTTTCGGGGTTTGATAACAAAAGCAAAGTCAACAAAAGCAAAAATCAACAAGTGGGACTGCTTCAAACTAAAAAGTTTCTGTCCAGCAAAAGAAACCATCAGCAAAATGAAAAGGCAGTGTATGGAATGGGAGAAAATATTTGCAAATCATATATCTGATAAGGGGTTAACATCCAAAAATATAGTAAGAATTCATACAATAGAATAGCAAACAAACAAAATCCTCTGCCCATTTTTTAAATGGGCAGAAGATCTGAATAGACATTTTTCCAAAGAAGACCTACAGATGGCCAACAGGTACATGAAAAGCTGCTCAACAGGACTCATCGTCAGGGAAATGCAAATAAAGATCACTGTAAATCACCTCACATCGGGGCACCTGAGTAGCTCAGTCAGTTAAGCATCAGACTCTTGGTTTTCAGCTCAGGTCATGATGTCAGGGTGACATGGAGCCCTGTGTTGGGCTCTGTGCTCGGTGGGGAGTCTGCTTGAAGATTCTCTCCCCCTGCTCCTCCCCCGACTCATGCATACGCACACACGTGCTCTCTCTCTCTCAAATAAATAAGCCTTTAAAAAAAAAGATATCACCTCACATCTGTTAGAATGGTGTTATCAAAAAGATAAGAGGTAACAAGTATGGCCAGGAGGTGGAGGAAAGGAAATCCATTGCATTGGGAATGTAAGTTGGCACAGTCACTGTGGAAAATAGCATAGAGGTTTCTCAAAAAATTAAAAATAGAACTACCATATGATCTAGCAATTCCACTTCTGGGTATTTATCCAAAGAAAATGAAAACACTAACTTGAAAAAATATCTGCACCCCTATGTTCATTGCAGCATTATTTACAATAGCCAAGATACGGAAACAACCCGAGTGTCTGTCAGTGGATGAATGGATAAAGAAGTTGTGCCATATACATACAATGAAATATCATTCAGCCATTTTAAAAAAGGAAATCTTGTCATCTGCAACAACGTGAATGGACCACGAGGGCATTATATTAAGTGAAATAAGTCAGACAGAAAAAAACAAGTACTATATGATCTCACTTATACATAGAATCTGGAAAAAAAAAACAAACCAAACTCATAGAGACAGATAGAAAGATTGGTGGTTGCCAGAGGCAGGGCAAGGGGGCTGGCAAAATGGGTAGAGGGGGTCATAAGGTACAGTCTTCCAGTTATTAAAAAAAAGTAATTCATGAGGACGGTAATATTCAGCATGGAGACTACAGTTAAGAATACTGTATTGCATAGTTGAAAGTTGCTAAGAGAGTAAATCTTAAATGTTCTCATCACAAAAAGGCAAATTCTGTACTTCCATATGGTGATGGATGGTAATGACTTACTGTGGCAATCATTTCACAATATATACAAATATCGATCATTACATCATACACCTGAAACTAATATAATGTTGCATGTCAGTTATACCTCAATTTAAACAAAAAAAGAAAAAGAAAAAGAAGTGGGGGTGGGTAGCCTTTAGTAGGATAGAGATTTAAGAGCCTATACAACCCAGTCCTCAGGGACAAGGTCTTGCATTAGTATTCTGCCTTCCAGAGATGCTTTTGGAAGTAAAGAGAGGAGGCTTAAGGGGATGCCATGTTTTAAGCCTTTCAGTTTGAGTGCCAAATACCTACCCTTTGAAGTCAAAGCTTTCTAAATGTATGAACTCTCACGCTCCTGTTTTAAAAAGTCAACTGACTAAATTTTAGAGCCATAAAATACCTCAGGCCACTTAGTCATTACTGCTCAGCACTGATCCTTCCTTGCCACTACAAAATATCAAAGAACCCGTGCTGAATGTGTGTGTGTGTGTGTGAGAGAGAGAGAGAGAGAAAGAGAGGGAGACAGAGAGGTCTTTGAACCTGGATCTACTGGTATAATGTACTGAGAAAGAAGACTAGCATGTGAGAAGCTGAAGAGAGAAACACAGGAATGTGGAATGAAGTCCAGAGAAGAGAAATAGCAAGGCCAGTATTTCAGAAGCCATTTTCATCCAGAAGACGCCACAGCTTTGTCCTCCAGCCACTCTAGCTGCAGCTGGTTCTGAGAGATGAGCAAGGACCCAGTGGATCCCATCTCAGACAGCCTGGCAGCAGGCCTTATACAGAAACCACGGGCCGAGGCTCCCAGGAGCGAGCTGGTGTGGCCCCCGGGACAAGAATCATTCGGAGGTGCTGCTCTTCTCTTTTCTTAGCTGCAGCTAAGAACTGAATTCAGACGCGAGGACATGGGGTCAGCCTGGACTCTACCTGCGGAGCTTAGTTTCAGTCCAGGATCTGGGACCCACTGTGCCGGGGCAGTGGTTCTCCAGAGCTGTTTGGAGCAGCCTCGCCCCTCCCATCTGGAGGAGGCCTTGGCTGATGGTGGGACACAGCTCTCCACCAGCACTCTGGCCTCACACTCAAAGACATCAGCACAGCTGGGGGGTTTGCCCTCTTCTGTTTTAAGAAATTACCAGCAAAATCTAGGGAGTGCAGAGAAATGGAAATAGCCCCAGACTGGGAAGTCAGGAGTCCCGGGCGCTTTGCCCTGACTCTGCCTCAGCGGCATTGACCTTGCATGACCCATTTGGTCCATACTCTAAATTGCTTTCACCCGTAAGTTCTCACGGCCACCTTTGTCCTTCACGGATATTGAGAAGGTTAAAGAAGACAAGGTGTGGGAGAGCGGTTTGAACACTGGGAACCCTTCGGAGGCATAAGGTATTACTGTCAACAGTAATAATAAGAGTGCCCATCTCTGAAGATGAGCGTAACTTTACTTTTTACTCATTACCTTCAATGAAAAACACTCTGTTAAAGAGAAAATACCTCATTGAATCTATCTTCCTAAGACCTATACACTTTTAACTTTCAGCTGCACGTGGAGCAATGTATTTTCCCAGCCCACATTTCAAAAAAGAGGAGAAGACATTTGCTATCATTTAATAATCATTAATAGAGTTTATATCTCTGTACTCACATTTCTATGCTGATTATATTCCTATTCTAGACACAATGGGCCATTTGGGGAAAAAAACTTTATTACTGCAGGTTTTACACTACCGATGAGAGCTGTTATTTACTGAGTTCTGACCATGGGAAGGGGGGAGAACTAATACCTGATTTGGCCCAACTCTTGAAGCTAAGCTTAAGGTTTTATGTCCCGTCTGCTGCTGAGAAAACTAAACCCCGGCGAGGTTAACTCACTGCCCAGGATAAAAGTTAACTGGCAGAGCTCTGGATTTGAATTCAGATCGCTCTCAGTCTAAAACCTGTGGTTTTATTTGTAAATAATACTCTCCCCGAGCCCTGTTATAGCTATCATTAGTAAAACAAACTGCAACATCCATTTTAGATCATTAAATTAGATGAACAAGTAACGTACATTTTGGAAAGCACGATCTTCCTAATTGTAATAGATTTGCTGATAGGCGAAAAGGTTTCAGGAAATGAGTTTTGAGGTTCTGACATCCTATTGACAGTCAAGGTACAAGCTGTCTGTATGTCACCACACGGACCCTGACTTCAAATGATCCATGGGAGGGAGGGCTGGGGGTGTGGGGGAGAGCTCTTTTCTTTCAGTGTTTACTTTGATAATTGGTCTCTGGGTTAAATTACACATTTAGTACAAGTGTTTTAATACTTATTTCACAAACTGGGCCACACATCAGATCATGTAGTAAATTTTTTTAAATGCAAATTTCAAGGCCCCTGCCTAGACCTATTGAGTCTGGCCATATCTCTATTTAAGAAATTCCCCACAGGCATTTCTGATATAGCTAGTTTTTTGAATCACTGATCTATTGTGATTTATGACCTTTCAGGGTGGATTTTTTTTTTCTTAAATTCTAACATTATATAGTCATACCATTCAAATCACTTGGCTTTCTTTCAAGAGCGCTAACTTATAAAAGCTATAGTTCCTGAAAACCACAACTTTTTGTAATTATGGCTCAAATGGGTTGAAAATGGAAAACATACACATATAAAATTTTGGAGAAAAAAATTCCTAACTGCCATCTATTTCCCATGTTGAGACCTCATGTTGCAACTCTGTCCCAAAGTGAATTTTATGTCTGAGCCATAAAGATCTAAGAGCCCCCCATGGGAGGGCTACGGCAGCACTCACAGACCATTAGAATCACCTCTTGTGGCCCCCAGACACTCCAGTAAAGACTTCCAGACTCTCTGAGAACTCCCTGCACATACTATCAATATTTCACTGTTTTCTAACATGAGCATTCATAAGAGATATTTTTCCGTTATTGCTGTCAACAAAAAATTTGTTTAATAAACTTAGATTGTTATTTTTCCCATATGTTCAACAACTCATTCAGAGCCATAAATAGAAAACAAGAATGTTACTCACAATGTATAAATAGCAGAGTAGCGTGACAGGGCCAATGGCAGGGTTCGGTATTAGAAAATTACATTAACACATGATTGCAAATATCTGCACACTGGTCCTAAAAATAAAGAAGGTAAAAGTCATCCAATCACTAAAAAAGCAAGCAACCAACAAAAACCGTTCAGGTACAATTCAGGGTAAAATTTATTCTAAGAAAAATTTTAGCATCTTCAGTTGTTAACATTGGTTCTAGAAGAGTGAGGCAAAGTTTCTTGTTCTCATATTATTTCCTTTCCGAGGGGCGTATTTTTAGGCGGGGCTTTTAAAAATAATCATCCCCTCAACCCCTTAGTATATTTCTTCTTGTCTGTGGACAAGGAGTGTAGTGATAGAGAAGTTCAAATAAGGTACGGAATGCCTTTATCACTGCTGTGCTGATTTTGACCTAGGAAACCAAACTAAATTTTAATGGGTGGTTGAAAAATTGGCCAACTGAAAAGTTCATGCTCTTCCATTCAAGGGAAGGTTAGATCTAAACATGGTTGAGCTGGACCATGAAATAGCAGGTCTCTGTGAACATTGCCTACAAACATTGGGTACTTGCATGCTAGTGATGGGCTATGGGAACATGCTGGTGAGTCTGAGCAAATACAGCCCCAAATAATCCCCGCTTTTTGTGAATGTACAAACTTGATCAACTGGAAAATCAGGCGCTATTCAAGGTTTTTCTTTATTCATTTCCTTTTTGAGATCCACGGAGGAGAAATGAGAGATTTTGAGTCAGCATTCCACAGGTTTTACTCCCTTACCAACATTCAGTGTTTGGAATGATGAGCAATTATAGTGAGAATTATTATTTTCTTTTCTTGAGAACGCCTTCGTAGAATTAAAAGTTTAACCTGTCCTCTGTAATTAAGTTTCTACAATGTTCTCCCATGATTTTTTGTATGGTTTTAGGAAGAGAGGATCTATATGGATTTCATTTTTATTAAGCAAAACAAAACAGGGAAGTTTAATGAACTTTCTCAGATATTGATTTATGCAACTGACACAAAGAGTCTTATCTATGATGAGTGAGTTTTGCTCAAATGACACTTGCTGGTGATTTTTTTAAAAGTTTTATTCTAAAGAAATCTTTGTCCTGTGTTGTCTTCCTTTAACAGCCCACTTTTCCTGTAGGTCCCGCCATAGGGACAAATACGGCGATTAGCTTTGCTCCTTACTTAGCACCTGTAACCCCTGGAGTTGGGTTAGTCCCAACGGAAATTCTACCCACCACACCTGTTATTGTTCCCGGAAGTCCGCCCGTCACTGTCCCGGGCTCAACTGCAACTCAGAAACTTCTCAGGACCGACAAACTGGAGGTACTTCAATTATATCTGTGATTCGAGATGCATTTGTGGTAGAAGTGTACTTCTATGTAAGTGAACGCTTGTAAGATATTCATTCAGTCTTGCAAAACAGCCACGTGCACACACACATGTTCATCTAAGCACCATGCATTCGTAATTCTATGGTTTCAATTTAAGGCAGAGTATAAAGGAAATTAGTCTGTAGGAAAAGAATTAGCTTAGTACAAACAAAATTCACCCGTGGGGAATGTGTGTTCAGGGGCAAAATATTTAACAACCAGTAGAACTATGAATCAGTCACTGTGCAGGCCATAGAATGGCTCCAGAAGGCCTCCAGATGCTTGGCATTAACCTCTGATGGATCCTGGAAAGGTCTGAGAATGGGCAAGTCAGAGGCCCAGCAGTCAGGGCAACTGGGGGGAGGGGAAACTTGGGCACAGGGGTACGAGTAAATAGAACTATGACTGTTGACCACTTGGTATGATCATATTTCAATATTTTAAGAACTAATATAGTTATATTGGTATGTTCCCGAATATCAGCCCTGGTTGTATTATTGGTAAATAGGGGAACTGGAAGCTGGGCAAATTTAGTTATCGATTGAGATATTTTCTTTAACTTAAGTTCAAGTGTTCTGTAAAAGTCAAGAAAACAAGTTCATATATTTATAGAACATAATTCTTAAGTCATGAGTCAAGCCAGTATTCTCTTTAATCAGAGTTAGAGGATTTATCTTAACTACTATATCCTGTGATATTTAATAGAGCATTTTATACAGGTAGGTAAAGATTCTGATAGATTTTTCAACAAGCTCCTTTAATTCCACTACCCATTAAAGTTGTTAGGTGATGTATGTATGGTTAGGATGTACACTGTGCTTTATATTGGATCATTGGAGAAAGTTATTTCAGTGTGCATTTGTTTAAATATTTACCCAATAAAAATTTTTTTAAAAAATAAATATTTACCAGATAAATCTTGAGGGCAATAAAGTGTGGCTGCCTAATATCAGCTTCAGTCTGGAGTTTATGTATCCCAAAATGAAAAGACTATAGTTCTAACACTACTGTTTTGATGTAGCCTGCCCCTGTGACTAGAGAACAGACCTTTCTTTCATGGTCTGCAGAAGCGTTTGGGGCTCCACCTGCTGGCCCCATGGAGCTTTAGTGTTCAGTTGGTGAGTGTGGTTTAGAAAACAAATCAGCTGAGTTGGGAAAAAATCGTCCTCCCCAACAGGACTAGTAGACAAAGACATTGAAAAATAATTTACAGTGACTTTAGCAGGGCAGCTTGCAGTTCATTTCAAACCAGGAATGAAGTCAGCCACACACACAGATCCTTGGTAAACGCTCGATGGCCGGTATGTACCTCGGACGCAGGTTCAGACCAGAGGATTGCATTTAGAGATGAAGGCTGACTCAGAATTGATGGGAACACCTGACAAATTTTTATTTTGTACATTTTATGAACTAAAGATGGAATATTGGCTTATATCCAAAGCAGGAGGAAAGAATGAGCAATTTTGTGACTTACCTATTTACCCTTTAAGCCCTCTTGGCCACTGGTCAGTGAAACTGTATTCTGCAAGCCCCTTTGACTTTCACAGGGCTTGACTGTCACGTCAGTGACCCTTCATATGATGTCACTGATGGTCGAGATGCCAACCACCACTTCAGTGTACTGACTTTGGAACTAGAGCCTAAAAGGAAAATAATTTACAGTTTTACTATTAATTCTGCCCTGCTAATGATATTTTATAAGTATTATGTCTATTTATTATTTATGTCATCTTATTTTAAGAACTAGTCTTCAGATCAGAATTAAGAATACTCTTAAATTCTAAAGAAAACTTTCTTTACATGGTAAACTTTTGATCCACCAGAATTCTTAGAGGATGGAGCATTCTAGTTACTTGAGACTTCAGGATAACTAAGGATTAAGGACTAAAAAAGCAACGGTAACACATCAGCACTTCAGACTCTATTCCTGCTTCCCTCCACTTATTTCTCTCCTTTTTATCTTGTCTTTCTTTCTGTGCTGTCAAAAATAATAACAGAGTGACCTTAAATGCAAGTTTTAACGTCTTAGATACAGTAGTTCTGACTTATGATTGTAAGTGTAAGTTATCTTTGTAGAGCAGGGGACTTAGGGGGAAACAGGAGTATTCAGATTCACCCCACCCACTTCCCATCCTCAGAGGAACAAATCTGTTTCCCCCAATTCTTTCTGGAATTGTTACAGCTATGCCCTGGGGGCTTGGTCTGTGATGCAACTATCCCTCCATGCAAAAAACCTATGGCATCCCAGAGTGGTCAGGGCAGGAGAAGATTTGGATATGGATATAGATGTCCAAATTCTGTACTACATATACACATATATTGTGTCCTAATTATTACATATAAAGTAGATACCGAGATAAGCACACTACCCAGAGATAAAGGGAGGCTTTGTTGATATTCGTGATGTTAGCCCAACTGCAGACTTTTGCCTTAGTTTCTCAATACAGAGTCTCACTCCAGAAAAGAGGGCAAAGCAGAACTCAGATTAGTTTGTCAGGGACCCTAGTTGAGTTCTGGACAATCAAATTTTTATCGGAATGTCACAAAAGCCACCATTAAGAGAGAGGAAAAAGCATGTATTCCTTTAATAATTTTTTTTTTTTTTTTTTTGGACCTAAATGGCTGCGCTGGCGGAGGTGGTCGCCGGCGGCCATCAGGCTTCCTTCTGCAGCGTCCGCTCTTGCCCCCTGTGTCCTAGGTATGCAGGGAGTTCCAGCGAGGAAACTGTGCTCGGGGGGAGACCGACTGCCGCTTTGCACACCCCGCAGACAGCACCATGATCGACACAAACGACAACACCGTAACCGTTTGTATGGATTACATAAAGGGGCGTTGCATGAGGGAGAAATGCAAATATTTTCACCCTCCTGCACACTTGCAGGCCAAAATCAAAGCTGCGCAGCACCAAGCCAACCAAGCGGCGGTGGCCGCCCAGGCAGCCGCGGCCGCGGCCACAGTCATGGTAAGTGGGGCGCGCCCGCCGCGCACCTTCCTCCGCCCGCGCCGGGGAGCCGCGGGGCGCCCCGCGGGATCCCGACGCTCCCCCCTCCCGCCCCCCCAAAGCGGGAACTAGGGAAGGCTGCCATCCCTGCTGCTCCGCTGCCTAAGTTCTGTTGTTGTTTTCCCCGTTTTGTTTTGGTTTGGTTTCCCCACTCCTTCCCTTCTTCAGCACAATAAGTAAATCCCTCAGGCGCAGGGAACCCCCGGCGAGCCGCCGGCCCCCCTGCCCCTGCGGCGAGCCCGGCCCGGCCTCCTCCTCCTCCTCCGGGCGGGCTCCGCGGCCTGGGGCCACCGGGAAGGGGGGGCCCAGCGCTCCGGCGACGGCAAGACGGCTGAGCCCCGCCGCGGAGCCCCGGAGCCCAGAGGCCCGCAACAGGTGACCTTCAGGGACTGGCTCTTCCCCACCCGTTTCCCCCCTTGCCTTCAGACGTCCTCCCCCTAAATGAAATTGTGTCGTGAAACAGATGAAAATGGAGTTGTACTGACTGGTGCTTTAAAAAGGGGGAGGGGGGACCGTAACCCAGCCTGGAGTCCCTGAGTCACCGTAATGTCCCTTAGAGACCAGCCGCCAATGCCGCCTCCCCCTTTCTCCCCCTCTTCCTCCTTCTTCTCTTCTTCCCCCTGCTTCTCCTCCTCCTCTTCCTCCTCCTCTACTCCCTCCTCTCCTCCTCCTCCTCCCTCTCCTCCTCCTCCTCCCC
>NW_022589708.1:13391373-13432741 GCF_004348235.1 Phoca vitulina | reverse complement strand
CCCCCCGCTTCTTCTTCCTCCTCATCCTGGGGAGTCTGTTACAGCTCCAGAGTCTCAGGCCCCACCCCAGACCTTTGGGGTCAGAATTCTAATTTTAAAGTATCCTCAGGTGTTTTGTATACACATTAACAGTTGATAAGCCCCTGCCTAGAACCCTGGTTCTCAAACTCGGCTATACTTTGGAATTACCTGAAGGGTCTTGAAAGGTTCCAACATCAGCCCCATCCCCCAGAGTTTTTTATTTTATTGGTCTGGGTGTGGCCTGGGCGGTGGCCTTTTGTGAAAACTCTCCTGGGATTCCGATGTGCAGCACAGCTTGAGAACCATCACACTAGGTTGTAGAAATTGCTAATTAATTTGTTTTAAGGTGAGACCGCCGGCTTATCAGAAGCCTATTATAATATATGATAGACACTGCATTCATTCATTCATTCATTCACTGATTCATTCAGAACACGTAATGAGAGCGGCCATGCATCAGACACTCGCTGGGGAGCATCCAGAAATTAAGCAGGTTTTCTTGCCCTCGAGGAGCTTAGAGTTGAGTAAGTGAGGGCAACAGTGCTCCTCAGTGATGATGGAAATGCATAATGGGGTCCAGCGGGGCCTGAAAGACTCAGTGGGCCGTCCTTCCTTAGAAGAGACAGATAGGGCTTCAGAGATGAAAGATGCACTTTAAAACACAATCTTCTAACTACAATATAGAGAAGTTCTCCCTCTTTTTTGTTCTAGTAAAAGAACAGTTTGCAAAACTGATTGTAATTGGGAACGGAGCAGGGGCAGGTCTCGAACACATAGCAAGTTCTGGGTTCCACGTTCAGTAATGAGAATACAAAGGAGTAAATCGGTTACTTAATGCTGATGAAAAAGGAACTCTTTTAGCAAGCAAGGGAAGTCTTTTATACATTTCTCCAATGTGGAATCTGTCTTCCCGTCCTCGTAGTGAAGATCTCATCCTATAAGGAGTAAAACTGTTTTCACTGTAATCATTATTTTAGGCCAGCCCCAATGTATCCTAATTGGTACGCTGATTGTTAGGCCCAAAGCACACGTTTTTCCACTGCACTGACATAATAAATCGTAACTGGGTACCAGGGTTATCCCCAGGGCTAGTCAGGACTCTGGGACTGAGACCAAAACCCAACTGAAGTAGCTTAAATTAAAAAGTTGGACTTCACATGGTGCCCTCCAAAGGGAGTAGAAGTCACATAGAGATTAGGGGCGCCCAGATCCAGAAAGTGGAAAACCAGTAGATCTCTCTTTTTTCCTCTCTCTCTTTCCTGCTTCTCTTGGCGTATCAGCTCTATCTTCTAAGACCAGGTTCTCCAATGCAACACTGACCACGAGTCTAGACACCTGTGAAGACACATTCTTATGTCTTTTGACAGGAGAGAAAACAGCATCTTCTACAGCAGTTCTGGTTAGGGAAAAAACCATAAAAAACAGTTAAAGGTCATTCTGGGGGTTGTCCTCATGGTTAGAGTAATAGCGTGCCATGACCGGCTCAGCCTGGGTCACAGTAGCCATTTCTGGCCACTGGCGTAGGAGATGAGGTTCTGGGGGTATGAAAAAAATTAGTCCCTATACCTCAAATACCTGTTGCTACAACAAACCATTGGTACTAATCGTAACCGGAGAGCTGAGCCCCGAATTTCTCTGAGCCTTGATTGTACCTGCCTGTTTATGAGAAGTACCCATTCTAACATCCACAATCAATATATCCTTCAATCACCGAAGGAACAGTGCAGCCCGTGTAGGTCAGTGGTGGGTGATGGGGAGAAGAGAAGAAATGGCCATTGGCACAAACACGTCATTCCTGAACCTGATATTTTAAGCCCAAGCCTGTACCCCTCTGCGCGCCTGCCATGTGCCCTTCCTCGAATTTGCACATCATACTCACCAAGGTGCGTGGAGGTTATTGCAGTGGATGTCAGTATATTTAGTTACCATAGTTCCCGGGATTGTCATACTGTGCCCAAATTTGGAGTTCTGATATTTCAGGGGATCTTGCAACATCGTCAAAGACAACCCAAAGGAATATAGTTTCAGAACAAAAGCCAGCTTCTTTCTGACAATGACATGAAAATTATTGAATTTGTCATGTCTTTTTAGTTGAAGTGAGAGGCTCATTTGAACCAGCCTCAATGCAGTTGGATAAAGTCAAAGTATTCTTACTCTAGCGGCAAGATTACTCAATACACTGAAAAAAACCTCTTATTTTATTTCCTTATTTAAAAGAACAAATGGGAGTGATGACTGCAGTCAGAAGATATTAGTATTCCATTCACCTGGGCTCCATATCCCAACACAAAGAATTTCTGTAATGCAGTTTGTATTATTGTCCAGGGATTTCCCTTTCTTTTGATTAATTAGACCCTGAAAATGCACTTAAAGCTTTGATTCCAGAAAAGGAGGCATTTATTTTCTTTAGAGCCTGATTCTTTCACAATACGTCTTAGAACGTGAGCATCGTCCTCACCAGATTTTTTTTTTTTTAAAGCGAAAATAAGCCAGACAGAACTTCTCTTTGGTAATTTTCACACAAAGGGTATCTGATCTTCCAGCAAGCGATCTTTCTTCACACACTTCAAAATGGGGCTACACAGATTCCTATTTTGTAAAAGGAAACAGGACCGGCTGCCCTCAGCTAGAGAAGTTTCAATTGTCCAAGAAAACATGTAAAGGGATTTTGAATTCCATCCTATTTGTCCACATCCCTTTCTTCCGCATCAAAATGGCAGCTCTGATGATTGTCGTCAGGGTTTTCTGACTTCTCAGATTGGGTCTTTGCCCGTAATGCCTGGCATGGGCCCTTGGTTTGCACACCTTGACTCGCGGTTGGATTGTTCTTTGACCCAGAGAAAGGAAAACCCCGCTGGATGTACACAAACCTGCAGGTGGCCCAGAGAGGGCAGGGGACCCAAAATGTTGGTGAGGCCAACGAGAATGGATGCCAAGTGACCGACACAGAGTAGAGGCTCAACTAAAGAGAACCTTTTTCTCTGCTTAGGTGCCTAAGGAAGCTCCCAAGACCCACCATGCTCAGTGATCTCTCGGGTCTAGTCTAAGCCTGAAGACCTTTCAGTGTAGCTAAACATATGCCAAATGTATCCTCTCAATCAGAATATCTGTGCACTACAAAACCATATTATAATGTGATTATTAATCCACACAGATTTTTATTTAAAATACACTCTACACATGTGCTTCAAAGCATGAGGTGTGCAAGATATTGATAGGTATGCTCAACCCTCCAAAACCTTAGCGTTTCCTTGAAAAGACCCGACATAGGCGTCTAGGAAGGATAACCCACAGCCTGCAGTGGGAGAAAAGGAGACGCTGTTGCCGTCCAGCTCAGTTGAGAGCTTTGTTTCTTTCTTCACGTTCTTGGATTATTCTGATTTCTGTGGACATTAAGTTTCATCAATCAAAGATCAAAAAAAAAGAATATTAACCTTCCAGGTGATTATCCCAGGGAGAAATATTTAATATTTCTTTTCCTACTTGGAGACTTCATTAAATGTGCTTTGTTAAATCGAAATTTTATTCATAACTACCAGCCTTCAGAGACATAATCACTCTTCTAGTTAGCACAGCAGACAAAATCAACCCAACAGTAGATTTGCTCTGGAACTCCCGAGGACTGGAAAAGTGGAGAGAACGGAGTTCCAGAAGGTTGAGGCCAAATGATTCCGGGCTGGTGTTCTCAGTGCACTCTGGGAGAACAGGCTACACAGCCTTATGTAGTTAGCACAGATAATTTAAACTTAAAGAAATGCATTATTTAACAATCTAGAAACTGTACAGCAACCAAAGGTTTTAAACGAACGTGGAGTCATGGGAGTTACATAATGGGGAACTTACATCTGCAGAAAGACTATCCAGTACAAAGAAGCTTTCTTATTGTGGGGCTCTCTGGGTTTTAAAAATGTTGCACTCCTACTTTCAGGACATTGATTTCATATTATTTGATGGCCTCTCTCAAGACTGCCTTACAAAACATTTCTCTGTTGGCTGTTCTAAATCTCTTCTCTGCCTTCAGTCTTTTTCCCTCTTTATTTCTATCCCCCCCTTCTCTACCTTACCGCCTGTCATCTCTATGCTTTTGATCCTGAATCATCAGATGATGACGAAAAGCCCTTGATTTGCAAAGGAAAATGTCATTAATTGTTCCGCATTTTGAGAGCTTAGTACTGTCCCATCTTATTTCAAATGCTGTAGTTCCAACTCAGAACTTCAGAATACCACGTTTTGTGTTGATTGCGCAAACCTTAGGGATTTACCTATTGTGCTACACATAGAAAGGGGGTATTTCATTTTTTATTTGCATTGGAGCTATTCCTTTGATTTTTTTTTTCACAGAATTCCATCATAGAATTTTCCCATCTTTTACAGCAATTATCAAGGAATAGGAAAATTTTTTCATTGTGGTGAAGATTCAGTCAATCTTTGTTAATATTTCAGCTGTTTAAATGAGACTATCTGCCCCAAAGTATGGTTATAAGTTAAAAATATTATTTTACGTCTACTATTTCAAGCAGTCCTTTGCTATTTTTTTTTTTTTAGCTGTTTGCTATTTTTAGCTGTTGTTCTGAGAGTTCCACTTCTCATTAATTGGGTTGGTCACTGATTATAACTAAAAGTACACACAGAATTATTAAGTATAAATGATTCTGATAGCTGAGAACACGAAATACCTGTTTTCGAAGGGTATTTTCTTAGCGTAATCCGGTAAGTTGATTGAGATAAATTGGATTATAATTTCAAATGTAGTGGAAAACAGAATGGATGATAAGTTAGTCGGTAGAAACAGTACAATGGATTGAGAGTGGGAAATTTGAGAAACTTACTATTCATATTCAAAACTTGTTAAGTTTGGAACCTGCTCCCGCATTGCCAGATTCACGCTAACAGACTGAAGAGAAGAATTGAGACAATTATCCACATGATTCAGACAAAAAAATTAAGATCCAAACCCAAACAGTTTTGCCTCAATAATCTTGTGTTTGAATATTTTTTTGCCTGAATTTCTTGTCTCAGTTTGCCACTTCATTTTGTTAGGCTAGATCTTCATTAAAAATGACTTTTACAAAAGTTGAAGAGAATATCTTTTTTTTTTTTTTTGACTTGGATCTTATACTTAGCACATTTGTTATTTTACATTTGAAAACTAACTTATCAGAAGTTCTTCAGTCCTGTGGCCCTTGAAAATTTTGCATTTTTTTCTGAAGCAATATAAAAAATGCTTATGGTGTGTATGCAAGCTGCTGTTTTAATTAACTTTCCTGAATTTCAAACATCTATATTTTACTCTCTTATATGCTTTTAACTAAGGTATAGTAGATGCATTTTTGCTTCGATACTAATTTAAGGTGTAATATTCATTTCTTTAGAGAACATTTTTGTTGTTGTGCATGCCTAGTGTTTTGTACGTTGTATATTGCATTCAGAATATTTTTTTCCTTCTCACCTATCCACAATGCAATGCCGTTCCCATGATGCACCTCTGCTTGCTGTTTACCTGTATGTTAATTCGCTTGAATCCCATTGGCCCACTGCCATCATGTGCTCGCTGCCTGTTATTAAAAGACTCAGTCGACTGCCAAAGCAATGAAGCGACCTCTCGAAGCATCTGTAGACCTGGTACTTTGACCTTTCACCTTTCGCTTTGCATGTAGCTTTTCAGAGAACCATCTGAGATTTGTATTACTTGTAAAATCGGTTGCAAACAATCATTATTATTAATTAATGGAGAAAATTCAATAAGGTGTTTAGCCATCTCATTGTCATACGTAATATGTGAAATAAATTAATCCTAACAAATTTTAATACCTTTTCCAAAAGAGTGAAGCAAATTTAAATTACTTGCCTCGGAAAATGTTCCTTATAATTCTTATTAACCTTTAAAATCCAAGCAATTGCCGTTTAGTTAATGAAGAGAATAGGTATTAATAATAACACACATGCTTCTTTCCCCCCTTAGAATAGTTTAACTCATTTTAAAAGCTGAAGCCATTTTTTTCTTTCCTTTTTTTTGGTGTTGCTTGATAGTTTTTCTTTTCCTTAGTTGAGATGCTACCGTTTTGGGTTACAGAAATCATGCTTTCGCTCTCAATAACAAATTCTCACTCATTCGACATTGCCGCTGTTTAAATTAAGGTGCATGGCAGAGGCATCTCCTTAGCTGTCATTTTGAAAAAGAATGTTGTAGTTGATGATCTCTGTGGACCCTGGCGGTGTGGTGACTTTGAGTTATACACGTCCTATCCAATTCTTTCCTTACAGGCCTTTCCTCCTGGTGCTCTTCATCCTTTACCAAAGAGACAAGCCCTTGAAAAAAGCAACGGTGCCAACACGGTCTTCAGTCCCAGCGTCTTGCACTACCAGCAGGCTCTCACCAGTGCGCAGCTGCAGCAGCATGCGGCCTTCATCCCAACAGGTGCGTGCCCTGGCGGTTCCGAGTCCTTTGTCCGCGTGCCCTTCGGTCATGTGCTTTCTTCGCATTTCCTCTAAGCTGTTTGGTGGCATCTAGTTTGCTCGTAAAGGTATAGTCAGTGTAGCGTGAGACTCATCCTTGTCCCAGCTAGCGAGCGGTATTTCCTTTGCCTGGAATGATAGCTAGAGGCTGCTAGGATTCTAAAGCCAAATAGTCTGTAGAGTCGAGGGACAGGCTGAACCCGTGAGAAGCAGATAGCAGTGAGGCCTTTCGGTTTCTTGTGTTTACACATGCTGTGCAAAATTGTTCATGTCAACGAGACCTTTTATGTGTGACAATTGAAATTTGTCTTTAACCCTGAATGACCTAAAAATAGCAATTCCAGTAAGTACTAACCTTTTTTTTTTTCTATTCCTATTCAGAGCACTAAAAACAAAAACAAAAACAAAAACAAAAAAAAGGCTATTCAAATTAAAGCAACCCTCTACTCATATTTTACATTCATCCTCTTCTCTTTCGCCATCCTTCTCAACCTCACCAAGTGCACAAATAGAGCTCTTATCCTCGGTTTCTAAGCCAATGCCCGATAACAGTAGCTGCAAAGGTCCATTAACTGTACCATTCCACTAAGAGATGAATTCTGTTAATCACAGAATCCTGAAGCTTAGAGGATTCTTCGTGATCTCCTCATGCAGGCGATTGTTTTACAGATGACAAAACTGAGGCCCCCTAAATGGGAGGTGACTTCCCAAGGTGGCACAAAGAGCCGGCCCCTAGTGTCCCTGTGACCAATCCAAAGTCCCATGACATGACACCACCCAGCTTCCACACGTGGAGTCACAGAGTTCTCCCGTAGAGCTTGGCAGACATAAAACATCAGATAGAAGTGAAGAAACAAAAGCGTAGTGCATGGCAGCCCTCCCCCATTTTTTACCCACTTCCCTGACCACAGACCTATGTACACCATGTACGCACACAGAGTCACCTTAAATGGATCATGGTTTTGACTTCCTTGGTCTGCATTAGAAGCAGGGATGATAGCCTCAAAATAAATAAAATTTCCTAGTATTCAAAAAAAAAAAAGAACCAGAGAGTGACTTAGGCTTCTGTGAGGAGACTGTCCATTCAGTTCTTAGTTTTGAAGTCCAAATTTTCATCCCATGAGAGTGACTGGAAGGTAAATACAGATGAACAACAGTTTTATCACAAAGAGCTTGTTGGTCCTAATCCACGTGGTTGGACTTTTCGGGTCTATTATCCATCTCTTTAAATCCTGTAGCCTATCAGGAATTAACGTGGGAGGGAGTAGAAGTATTTCTGTGGTATTCTTTGTATAAAAGCTTCACTTTAAAAACAATGATCAAACTTGTTAATGATATTTATTATAGTAAACATATAAATTATGTCAGCAAAATGGTTCTTAGTGTTTAGTTTTCATATTTCACTTCTGCTCTTCTCTTAAGGAGACTTACAGACCTGTAGAGTGAGTCTCTATGTCAGTACTTACTGGGGGTTTCCCTCCTGTTCTAGTACAACCTCAGCCAGTGACATTTCAGGGCAGGCATCTAGCATAGCAGGACTTGTACTTGGAATCCACTGGATATAACATGTTTATAAAATAATTTCTAGTAGGTAAACTTACCTCGAGGTCTTAAATGACTTCCTTAAGCGTCTTATAGACCTCATCACTAGATACCTTAGGAGAAAAAATTAGGGAGGAATGTACCGAGGGGTAGAACATAAAAGGACAAGTCTTTTTCTGGAGACTGGGTAACAATTTCACTACCATTTCCTGGCAATGCCTTTGAAACCTTGGACCTAAGTCGTGTGAAAGTCTGAAGGCCTCTAACTCGTATTTAACACTTCAGTCCAATCATGACAGCTCTGTTAAATCACTGCAAGAATCCTTATTTTAAAGTATTTCACCTGGAAACCATTTAAAGACTTCCAAAGCAAGAATGGATAACATCCCTTATGCAATGACCCGATCCAGTTGATGAAATGACTGTATGGAGGACCGAGAGGCTGTACGGGCTGCCCTGGTTGTGCACTTCCGCCCCCTGCTGGATTCTTTAAACACTGTCCCAGTGTGTCCGGCAACCCGCAGTTGTGAGACTTTGGGAGCCCAAAAGTGGGTCCTAGCCCATTTCATTCTGTGAATTACAAATGTTTCCATCTGTAACATGATACCAATATCACAGTGAACAGCTATGTGGCTCTCATGCTCTGAAATGGTATTTCAGCTTCGAGGAAGTTTTCACATGTTTTTCTTAAATGATGAAAGAGAAAATAATTTAATCAAAAGCAAGTTAGCATAATCGTTCCCCCACTTAAATCCCTAACAGAAATCTCAGTGTTTGTTTTGGCTCTAGTTTTTATTGCAGGCTTTCTTTCTCATAAACCACATTTTCAACTAAATTTTAAAACAGTAATGATGATAATCATTCATGGTCAATCACCCTTGTCTTAAATCTCTGCAAATTAAATGACAGTGTTCAAAAATCATTTTTGTGACTTGGTAGATGGTGGGCCCCTGATTTTTAAACTGACAGATTTTGATTTTTCTGTAAGTACTTTCTATCAACAATGATCGTATATATGAAACACAGAGCATCTCATGTGCTCCTGGAGGTTACCCTTTACTGAAAGGCCATTCCTACTGAAATTCTGGGGGTTGTTTTTTTTTAAGATCCCTAATTTTTCTTTCTTGTTTTTTCACTGAGGTATAATTGGCATATCACATTGTATTAGTTGTAGGCGTATGACATAACGGGTCAATATTTGCAGACACTGTGACCTGAGCATTACAATCAATCCACTTGCCATCTGTTCTCCACAGTGAAGTTTTTGATATCTTACGAAAACTCCCCCATTGACACCATGTGAATTTGGATTTTAGGAATTCTGCCTCCAGGGTGTGGAGATAGGAGTATAAAACATTGTGCAAAATATGGGATTCTTCTCCCAAACCATGCTCATAGAAATATCACCTTGGCTGATGCCCTAGCATGTTTGTAGTGGGTGAGACTTTTCCTTTTCTCCTTTTTTGATAGGGATTATTTTAATCTAGGAGTCCATACTTGTTCTTCGCTATGTTAGGCCAGTGGCAGAAACCACACACACTCTCAAAAACAGCAGGGTCATAATTCTCGGCATTTCTCTGACAGGTTTATTGTGTTACTATAAGTGTTCTTACAGGCATTGTCTCATTAGTCTTCGAGAGAGTTCTGCCAGTGGCCGGCATGATTATTTGCATTTTGCAGATGGGAAAACTGAAGCTATGTGTCTGTGCTGCAGAGTGGAATATATAATTCGTGGAATTATCCAGAGAATCCTGACTCACAGATTCTAGCGTTGAAATATTTGTGCAAACGCAGCAGAGAACAGTTGAGAAGTCTCTGTTGATAGAATTAGTGTCTTAGTGGAATGCTTCAGCCGGTCAGAACAAAACGACCCACCGAGTCCCTCTTTATCTCATTATATTGGATGTACAGAATAAGTAGAACAAGGAAAAGCACTAGTGTAAATATTGCCTATTGATCCAAAACCGTAAGGTTACATAGGGTTGTCTATCACACACTTTGGTGAAAGATTCGTCAGCGTTTAGTTGAAACTGGACCTTTGCAACCACAGCCAAATGTATTTGCCCCCCTTAATTCGGCAAACAGTTCTTGAACACAGAGTAAGTTCTAGGTTCCAGATCCAGTAATGAGACTACGAAGGAGTTCGGAACTAGGGAAAAGCCAATACAGTGACGAGCGCTAAGGGCCCGTCGGGGCACGAGCAAAGCTCTGAGAGTGCAGAAAGCACTAGTGTGTTGGGGCTGTCAGCATGTGCTGGGGGGGGGGGGGGGGTGGGGGCAAAGGAAACTGAGAAAGAAGCAACTGTCCGAAGGAGAAGAAATTTGCTTAGGACTTTGAAAGGAAGATTTTACCAGTGGCAGAAGAGCATCCCAGGCAGGGGGGGACGTAGTTGGGGAGAGCATAGTTAGGGAGAGCAGGGGTTGGGGAGAGCATAGTTAGGGAGAGCAGGGGTTGGGGAGAGCATAGTTAGGGAGAGCAGGGGTTGGGGAGAGCATAGTTAGGGATTGCAAGTTCATTTTAGCTGCAATGTCAAGTACTGAAGGGGTAGGCAGAGGGTACCGAGGCAGAAAAGACGAGGAGCAGAATCTGGCACTGAGTCAGATGGCCACACACAGCCAAAACTATGCATTTCCAATATTCATGTCACTTTTAGACCACAAAGAGAGCGAGAGAAGCTCATCAGATGAATCTGGTAGAGCATTTCAGCCACATCCTGAACTGAGCTAAAGTGACATGTTTAGTCCCAGCTCAGTGTGGCTGCAGGAGGTGGTGGTGGTGGTGGTGGTGGTTTGCAACCCAGGGACATTCTCGCGGCCACGACACAGGAAAGAAACACCCCCCCCCCCCCCCCAACACACACACACTGGAATGCAAGAGAATAGCAGAATTTGTATAGGGATAACTTTGAATCCAGCCACGGTTCGCTTTAAAATAAAGTCATTGACAAAATGGGTACTTTAATAAATTTTAGGAACCAGCTACTCCCAATACACTCACTAATGACTGAAAACTCTCATTCAACCGATCGACCACCTACTATGTGCCCCAGAGACCTAGACAGACATGAATCCTCCCAGAGTTGACAGGAGAGGAGGAGAGATGGATATTCAATAAATGCCCATATAAATATATAACTTAAATGCTTTATAAGGCCGATGAATGAAAAAGTAGAGTTCAGTAAGCTTAAAAATAATAAACTGATTTAAATGGCAGATGGAGATAGGTCAAAGAACAATTGAACAGTTTTCTAAAGAAGTGACACATACCTTGAGACCGGGAAGATGAAAAGAGTGGGGCGAAGATTATTCCAGGCAGAGGGGAGGGCTTGTGGAAAGCCCAAAAGTAGGACAAAAGTGTGATGTGTTCAGTTCAAAGAAATGAAAGGCTAATCTGCCTAGGTCACGGTGCCCGCCCCCGGAGAAGGGTATGGAATGGAGCTGGGAAGAGAGTCAGAGAGTGGACCATAGGGGGCCTTTATCCTAAAAGCAATGAAAAGGCAGTGAATCATTCCAGCAGAGAAGTGAACAGACCTGTATTTAGAAAGGTGAAGAGTGGAGCGGATTAGGCAGGGGACAGGAAGGCAAACAGGATGACAAGATAGGACGTCATGACATGGCCCAGCCTAGAGATAATGGCGATCAGGACCGGAGGAGTGGCAGTAGAGATGTACAGACAGGCCAATATAAGATGCATTTTAGAAACAGGATTGCTTTGGCTTATTGGTGAGTTGGAGCAGGGCATTTCAAGAGGGAAGGTAGATGCATAAATTTGGAAGCCTTGAGCTTATAGATAGTATTTAAATCCTGGATTGTATGATATGCCCAGAAAAAGTACAGAGTAGATGAAAAGGAACCAGAACTGAGTCCTGAAAAACTCCAGCATATAAGCTATAAAGTATGTGTGTGTCTGTGCGTGTAGGGAGGGGAGGGACGGGGGGTATTAGAAAATCCAAGGGAAAAAAATGGTTTATTACGGAGGGAGTGGCCAAGTGTTAAATGTTACCAAGACTCACATTAGATGAAGATGGAAGAGTTCCTAATAACTGCAGAAATAGGAAGTTCTTGAGGACATTAGCAGTTGGAGTAGAGACCTGAATATGGAAGTCAACTTGGAGAGGATCGAAGAGCAAGTGGGGTAAAGGAAGTGAAAATTTATGAGCAGGCAACTGTCCAGAAGTTTGTTTATGAAGATTAGAAAGATAGGGCCAGAGAAAGAGAAGGGTTTTGAGGGGTGTGTGTGTGTGTGTGTGTGTGTGTGTGTGTGTGTGTGAAGTCAGATTCATTAACATGCGTTTGCTGAAGAATCCAGTAATAATCCAGTTTAAATAACCTCTGTTCCTGACTGGTTAACGTTAGCCTGACCAAAATGTAGATCAGGCAGAAAGTATCCCTCAGGTGTGGACAGTTCAGCAGAGAGAGAACAAAGGTCTACGCATCTCAGATTCTTCACCTGGTATCTCCGAACACAGTTCTAAAACCCTAAGCAGGTACACCCATTTGTTAAAGAGACGTTTCATTCATTCATTAAAAATGCATGCTCTGTCACTTCCATGACACACCATCTTCAGGTATATAATCCTTATATTACCTTGATTTTTAGTCTAAGGAACTGAACCAGAAGTAGATAATTCATTTTTTCAGTACTCTACCACATACATCTCTCTTCAGGGTCAGAGTTTTCGGATTCAAGCATATTAATACGGCCCCCCGCAGGGAAGGTAGCTATTCCCCTGGAAGGATTGAAATCTTCCCTCCCTTTCCTTCCTCTCCCCCATCCTTCAACTTGGACACCAACCTGAGATATCCTAGGAGTTTTGCCAAAGATCTCCGTCAGGGATCACCTAATAGCAGCCATGACACAGTTGCTAGGCCTGGTCCTAAGTCAGCCCCAGTTTGGCACGGTTTGGCCTCTACGCTCTTTAGGCTTTATTGCTAGGCACCGCTCCTTTATCATGATGAATCTCATAGCAGAAGACAGGTCACGTACACATCCAGGTCATTCTGTCACAGGAACTTCAGTCTTCCTATGCTGTAGGGCTTCTAGGCAATCATCTAAAATTCACCTGACCTGCGAGCCTTTGATTTGGAGGATACGGAATCTTAGTTACTGTTTTGATTTTCACATTGTTTTTGACACGAAACAAGCAAACAAGCAAACAGACGTTTAATGCAATAAGGTCAGTGTAATCCAGCGAATACAAGCCCTGACCTGGATTTAGAAGTAGATTCTATTTCTAGCCTTACCCTCGATCCCCACTACGCATGACCTTGGAGTAGTTACTATGCCTCAGATTTTTCATCTGTAAAATACCCACTTCCTACCTTGGAGGATTAACCTCGATGATGTCTGTAAAGGTCTTAGAGGAAGGACACTCTCGACATTGTCACATGTCATTCTTTAGAAGAATCATGTCGATGGAGCCGAGTAAAAAGTGTGAAAAGCATTGAAGGAGTGAGCTTTGAGTAATATTGGCTTCCAACAAGTCAGAGATATTTGTGTCAGTCCTAAAAACGTAAATAACTCTAAAAGACTGTGTTAACTAACCCTACTGATTTCTGGTTGTGCTTCAATCTCACTTTGAATGTTAACTCTAAACCGCTAACCTGTTTCTTTCCCTTTATTCACTTTTTCCACCTGCCATTGCATGACATGCAGGGTCAGTTTTGTGCATGACTCCCGCTACCAGTATTGGTAGGTTTCAACCTTTTTTTATTTGTCTTTTTCTATTATGTACAGTACCTTCACTTGCTTGAAATTTATTTCAGAGATGGTAGAAATGCTTTAGGAAATGGTAGATCTGAAGGCTTTATTTGGCTTTAGAGTTAATGGATAGGTTTTTTAAGATGTACTTGTATTATTTAAGAAAATGATCGTTTTAATGTGACCAGAATAACCACTGTGCTAGAACAACCACTGCAAGACATAAAACCACAAGTACTGCTTTTTAATGATCTGTATTTTGTTTCTCTTTATAGTTTATATGGTTTAGCGTAAGAGAAAAAAAAAGCTGACTTTCTCAGAAAGGCAGGCTAATTTCATCAATGTTTTAAAGTTTCATAGTGGTGTGCCTTTATCTCCTTTTTGCTGTGTGTTAGAGTTATCAGAGTTTCCCAGAAGTATTTATTTTTAAAAACCGTAAATGGATGTATTTTGAAAACAAATGTCTGAACTGCCTTGCTTTAGTATCCTTTTTAATTTTAAGTGTCAATTTCTTTGGGGTGATTATTTGGACCTTAGCACTCCCTTAGATGTTAAATTTTAATACTATATCGTTATCTCTACACATCCAGTGCCTTGGTACAAAGTCTGTCTTTAGGCCGTATGGATGAGTTCCATTTAGAATAAAGAGAAGTAAACATTGGCCAAATTTGCCTGCTACTTCGCAGTAACTACGTTGGAATTTACATCAAGGCCATGATTTTTGCTCTGCCATTTATGAACCCAGAATAAACCCCAACCTCCAACAATTTCTGCCCCAAAAAAGCAGCTCCAGATTGACAAAAATGTTCAATTTAACCATAATTAATTCCAAAGAATATCCTACCCCAAATTAGGCCGACATGTCGAGCCTTGGATGTTCTAGAATGACAAAAACGAGTATCATATCTTCTTACTTCATTGGACGTTCCATTTCGCGTTTTTGGAGGAAACCTAACCGTACCTACAACCCTAGGCTCCCCATTGGGAATGATAAATTGCCAGAAGTAAAAATGTTGATAAATACATCAACCAAAGTAATCTGCTTTGGCCTTTCTGGGAATCACTGATTATGTTTTAAAACTTCCTTTAATTGTACTTGTAATAAGCTATTTTCCCTTTTTTATTTCTCTCCCATGCTTCCTTGCTTTGCATTGTGATTGCATGCCATCTGCTGGTTTAACCCATGATGGCTTGCTGCTCTGATATTCACCATGCCAAAATACCACTTCTATTACCATAATGCTACACCCTCCTGTTCATTGCTCCCATGGTTCCCCTCCTGAAAGTACCCATGATGCACAGCGCTACGTCAGCCACTGTCTCTGCAGCAACAACTCCTGCAACAAGTGTCCCCTTCGCAGCAACAGCCGCAGCCAATCAGGTTTGCTCCTTTTAAAGCTTTCTTTCACAAATCCCAAACTCTAAATGAGTGCTGATATTTAAAAAAAAAATTCTCGGTGAGAATTTTTTTTTCATGTTTATCCATCAAATTTTATTTTTTTAATTAGTTTATAGCAAGCACTTATGGACAGGTTGCACTTATTTAGAGTTAACATTTACTGCAAATAATGATGTAGCTATGTTTTGTGTTGCACTGTTTGTTTTCGTACCTAATATTGTGTAATTAACCTGACAGGCTTCAATTCCTTTTAGTACAGCGTTACGTATCCAGTGGTTTGTGAATTGCCGCAGAAAAATCGTAAAAGCTCGCCCGTGGGTGCTTGAAAACTGGCTCTATTTCGATTCAGTTCATTCAGACCCTATCACCTCTGTGGGGGAGGGAAAAAAAAATTCTCCTCTTAGAAAAGTCTCCCCCTTTTGCCTTCGTGTCAAATTTGAGGTCTGAATGATGCTTGTCAACATCTCGCCTTGGTCGCCTGTGCTCCCAAAGTCACTGGTCCCCACTTCACAGTTTGTCTAGATACTGGCCTAAGAGCCAGGGTGTACTGGAAGAAGAATGCTGGGCGCTGAGTTCACAAAGGCTGGATATAACCAAGTAGGGATGTTTAACTCTGTTGGTTTAATGCATGTGCCAGTAAGACCATGGATGTTCTATTCTCAGTGAGAACCAGTTAATCACGGGCTGACTGTACCCCTAACCCCAGCCAGCCAGCTCGCAGACTTGTGCTCCTGGCACAGGAGATGTGCATGAGGATGGGTGAGCATCAGCCCTCAACCTCGCCTAGAGAAACACGTTACTGGGCACGCCCTCCCTTCATACAAGAGCAGTGGTTTGGGCTTTGTTTTTAGCTTAATTTTTTTAATCAGCTTTACTGATAAAAGATAAAAAGAGACATAGGAGTGAGCTGGAGGGAAGGTTGGAGCTAATGGGAGAAATTGGGAGAAATCATGTCAGGGCGTCAATGGCGGATTCCAGACTGCATTCTGCAGGTGGGAAGGGCTGATTCACACTTTCTACGTCCAAGTGAATAAGTGATTCCAGGGCCATAGGTTTCATCACTGAAAAGACAAGTGTGAGTGCACTTGAATGAAGGAATACAAGTGAAGTCCCCTGATAGTTCTGGCTGCATCCTCTGAATTGTGACGAAGGAGGAAAGAAGGCAGAGGGGGGAAGGCGAGCCCACATGTGCTCTCAGAGGCAGATATAAACTGTTGCTAATTCTTTAGCTCTTTATTTACCACCTCAAAGAAGCCACCTTACCTCTAAGGAAAGCCAACTCAGCCTCCAAACAGATATAACAAAGAATAGCAAATAAGTTTCTTAGCTGGGAAGACTCAAAAGAAATGACGGGGGGCGCCTGGGTGGCTGTCGTTAAGTGTCTGCCTTCGGCTCAGGTCGTGATCCCGGGGTCCTGGGATCGAGCCCCGCATCGGGCTCCCTGCTCCACGGGAAGCCTGCTTCTTCCTCTCCCACTCCCCCTGCTTGTGTTCCCTCTCTCACTGTGTCTCTCTCTGTCAAATAAATAAATAAAATCTTTAAAAAAAAAAAAAAAAAGAAAAATGATGGGATGAAAGAGGGAGAGAAAGTTTGCATCCTTCCATTACTAGGTTCAAAGCACCTCTTTTGCTCGTTTCATTATGAGGAAGCTAGATACCTGGATATGTATGTCTAAGTCCTGCCTTCTTGAACCACGTTTTTGTGATTTTTGACAAAATTTTTGTGACAAAGTCCTTTCGTAAGAAGATAAGTATAGTATAGTAGTATTCATTATGATGGCAAATTAAGCACTTCTTTTTTTATTTATTTATTTTAGAGAGGAAGAGAGAGAGCTATCGCATGCAGGAGCAAGCGCAAAGCAAGGAGGGGCAGAGGGAGAGGGAGAGAGAAACTTTAGCAGACTCCGTGCTGAGCGCGGAGCCCGGCATGGGGCTCGATCTCAGGATCCTGAGATCAGGACCTGAGCTGAAACCAAGAGTCAGACACTTGACCGACTTCGCCACCCAGCCGCCCAGCAAGTTAAGCACTTCTCATACTGAGAGATCTTTCCTAAGAATGGAAAGGAAGTCAAGATAAAGAAATACTTTGGAGTTTGAGGATAAATTCCATTATTATAATAAATACTTAATCACATATCATAAATATTTTTTCCAGCCTAGTGATTTTTTGGGCTCCCTTTGGGCTCCCCAAAACTTTGAGAGATTGCATGCATATATATGCGCAGGTTTGTGTGTAGGGAGGCAGGGGTAGGAAGCATGAGATATGCAGAGGCTAAAATATATCATTTTACAGCAGACTGCAATTGGTAAAGGAACCAACGGGTTTAACTTCAATTACATTTAAAGAAATATTATTAAAGAACTATCTGACAGTAGCTTTGAGAATCCTAGACCCTGCGTTGTGCAGTTTATCGGATGTAACAGTTGCTGGATTGCACTTCAGTGATGAAGAGGAGAAATCCTTTAGCAGCTCTTGGTGGAAACCACAGAAAAAGAAATAATCATAAATATAAATTATTCAGGCATGATATTTTTTACGTATTTTCAACAACTTTCAAAGAGTGAAGCAGCCACAAAAGAACTTAGAAATCTTTCCAGTGCCCCCGAAGTCAGAGATTGCTGATGGCTGTGGCATGACAAATTATCCTGTTATTAATTTCACCCTTTAAACTCAGATGGAATCATATCCACGTGAACGAGGTGTCATTTAAACGTAGTAGGTCTCAGTTTCCTTCTCTGTGAAAGGAAGCCTAGCATTAGATCACCTCCAAAGTCCCTTCCAGCCCCAAGATCCAGCAGACCTGTGGTCCCTCAGCTGCTCTGCTGGACCCAGAATCTGGGATGATAGAAAGCTAGACACGGCAGACTTGGCAAGTAGAGCTAGGGATTTCAGAGCTCAGAGCGTGCTAAGCATCCTGCCTCCTTTTTCCTTCGTGGAGTGATCTGTCTTTAACACAAAACATGCTGGAGTTTTGACAGTCTTTCAGTTCATTGGATCAATTTAGACGGTCAAACCTCATAGGTATTTGTAATTAGATCCAAGTCATTCATAGAAGACAGAAGATAGACCAGAACATCCCATGACAGATCCTCTGGTCCAGTTTCCTTTACATGTTGGTCCGTGGTGAGCCAAGATGAACAAGCCACAAATCTGTAAATTCTATCCTCAGGGCTTCATCGAGGTGCCAGCAATGAAAGTCTCAACTGAACTTAGACTTGTAGCTTGAAATTCAGTGAAGACAAAATCCAAATACTTTGGGGAAATATAAAACAACCTTTTCTAGTTGCTCGGCTCTGGGCATAGATACAGAAACAAAAATACAATAAATAAACACACTAGTATTACTCGCAATGACTTCCTGTTTGAACTAAGGCCTTTAGACCTTAATATACAATTATATTTAATAATTTTACTATTACCTAATATTATTTACAAACGACTTGTTATGTACAAGATACTATTCTAAATGGTTTCTCTCTCATGTAATGTACTACATATTACATTATATATCATACCATACGTTTTGTATTATATGAGAGAGGGTACTTATGTATAGATAGACTCAATCCTTACCACAGTCTTATGAGGACAACTTTGGTCATCTCTATCTTACAGGTGGTAAAACCGAAACAGAGGTTAACTACCTTGGCCAAAGTTAAACAGCCAATAAGTGGTTTTGCTGGAACTGAATCCCAAGTAGTTTGGTTCCAGAAGCCTTGTTCTTAACCACCATGCTATACCACCTTTCTCACCACTATAAATACAGGAAAGTCTCTTCTTTCCCCAGTTGCAACTATCTTGCACGTGAGACCCACAGTGCAACACACTGTGAAGGAGTGTCAGCTGAAACCAAGGTCACTCCTAAGCCGGGGAGATGAACTGAGTTGGAGCCTGGCTTCAAGCTGGAGATGTAATAACCGGCTCACATCTAGAACCATCTAGCAGATATATATTAATTATAATATATAACCATATGTGAATAGTCTGTGTAATATCATAACCAGTGAGGAGGCTGAAAATTATGAGCAGTATCTATACAAGTCAGATGAGAAGGAAGAAGTAGAGAAGTAAAAAAAGAATTCGTCGTTGGTCCTAGTGAAGCAGGCTCATGGGCTTGTTCTGTGTGACTCACTGTCTTAGTTCTGTTCACCAGCCAACAAATGGCTGGGTCACAAGGAAAATCGGAAATGAAAATGAGAATACCATATGAATCAGTCAGTTTCAGCCACACAGAGAGTCAGACTGTGTAAGTCTATAGACGTCTACAGCGGGACCCATTTCATCTCAGAGGATACATTAAAAAACGTGCAGGTCCCCAGCTCAGTACACTGGGTTACCTAGTTTCTTCATATTGTAAGACATTTTATTTAACAAGTGTACAGGTTGAAATTCCTGTAACTTGAATTATTATACTAGTGTGTCCGGTCATTGCTTTATTATTTTTTATTTCAAAACTGCATCTGTTTCAAGAGGGGAGAAAATAATCCCCCAGGAAATACATTTTAAGTTTTAGCTTCTTCATTTATATACAGAGTTTCTTCAGTTTATCTAGTAACATCCTTGAAGGCCCAGTCTACGTGGCGAGTCTTTCCCTGCACCCCTGTGGCTAGACGTGCTTTCTCTGGCCCCCAAGTCCCACAAGGACTCCACCTGTGTGCTCTTTCGAGCATCTTCGCCCGCGAGACAGAAGGGCAAGCTCACGCGCACGGGCGGGCAGGGAAGTGTACGGTCGAGGTGGAGAGCCAACAGTCTGACTGGTCAGAGCCTCAGTGTGCAGGGGTGACTGCAACCGGGTCTGATTCTTCAATGCCAAGGCGGAGGGTTTTGCCTGATTGGGCCAGTGAAGTTCTTCAGGAAGGATAGTGATAGAACAGAACTCTGGGGAGAGTGAGCGACGGATCTGAGGCAGGAGTCTGGAGAGCAGTGAGGGGTTTTAACAAGAGCCCGAACTGAGGCGGTGGCCCCTAGCGATGACCTCCTTTGCCTTGCCTTTGCCCCTTACACGGGGAGAGTTACTTTTAACCCAACAGAAACATAAAAACTATTTCATACTATGGCAAAACCCATCCTAGTAAATGTCCCATGGCAGAAAGAGAAATTTGGGCTGACATGAAGGGTTAGCCACAGGAAGTCACCCCTGAAGGACCAGAACTCAGTCCCGTCAAGGACAGCAGTTGAATGCACTCATTGGTCACATGTGTCCAGAGTGCTTATCCCTAATGTGTGGCTTCCCACTTCCTACCTAAATGAGATTTCAGAGCCACGAAAGCTCAAAGACCTCCCAAACCTTTGCTCAAAAGAAAGAGTCCCTCTAGGTGTGGAGTGAATGCACATTGCCCGTGTTTCTACAGTGAGGGCTATGGGAGCAGTGAGGGCAATTATCCATCTAATTCATTCTGGGAAGTGAGCCTGTGCTAAGCATGGAAGAAAAATTCTTTTTTTTTTTTTATTAAAAGATTGTATTTATTTATTTGACACAGAGAGAGAGAGTGAAGAGAGGGAACACAAGCAGGGGGAGTGGGAGAGGGAGAAGCAGGTTCCCCACGGAGCAGGGAGCCCAATGCAGGGCTCGATCCCAGGACCCTGGGATCATGACCTGAGCTGAAGGCAGATGCTTAACGACTGAGCCACCCAGGCGCCCCAGGAAGAAAAATTCTTACCCTTGGATATTAGGAAACTTTTTATGGAGCACCCACCCCACCAGTACCTTTAAAGCTGGTGAAAACAAATTCTATTTCTGGCAAGATGTTAAAAAAAAAAAATCACATCTACAAAAAGTGGTGATTCAGGTTTAAAATTCTGACCTCTAGGTCTTATATCTTCTGAACACTCCCCCAAAGATTAAATCCATTCAACAGAAAGTTGAACTGAGGAAGAGTTTTTGAAAATTAGTTAATAACATACACACATGACCTTCTATTTATTAGAATATTTGATAAGTCAGAAAATCTCATTTTCCATACCTGCCCGGTATAAATTTATTGCATATGATAATCAACAGCAGCAATGTCGGATCAAAAAAATAAAATAATTACATGCAACCGGGTTCACAACATTACGCTTTATCTGACCTGCTACAGATTACTTGAGAGGGAAGAAAAAAGCTTAAAAGCATCAGATTTTACTTCCTTCTCACAAATAAATGTGAACACAACTTCAAAACTATTTGTATAAAGATTTTCAGATATGTAAGTTAGCCTGTACTAAGCGAGAAATCTAGAAAGGTAAGGTCATGTTTTACTTAAACTCTCATCTCAGAGAGTTTTATGAAACATCTGTTATGCAAAGCCATCTGTCAGGACTATATTCGGATAAATGTAGGAGGCATTAAACATTCCCCACTATTCACCACCTGACCCATTGGGAGCCTGTTTTTTTTTCATAAGAAAAATCTTGGTTCTGCAAAGCCTTGGTGCAGGGGGGAGGAGGCTTCTGTGAGAGTCCTCTGCTGAACATAGGGTAGTAACTGGTCTCCACGTACAGATGCTCAGACTCCTCCTTCCTCCCGGTTTGCTGGTGCCTGGGAACAGATTATGGAAAGCAGCTGGGGCCCAGCTATACTGTACTCCAGAAAGGCCCAGACAGCAAATGTCAAAATCCAGCCCTGGTGACTAGTCCTCGGGTGGAGACATCTATTTCAGCATTAGACTTCAGACCATGGAAGCAGCTTAAGCACCTTAAACTTTTTGCTGATGTTCTAACTATAGAAGGAGGTTCCATTTCAGTGATGGATCAGGTTGCTCCAAATGAGACAGAATTGTCACATCAAATATTTTGTGGAGAATGGCAGCAGTAAGAGTGGGGTGTGTGTGTGTGTGTGTGTGTGTGTAGGGAGGGTGGAGATTGGAGCTTGCCATATCTCTTCAAGTAAAAAAAAAAAAAACCCCACTGATTTTTTGAAATTGCGGTATTTGCATTCAGTTAACGCTGTTGGTTACAGCTACTTGGCAATTTGAGTGTAAGTGCTATGCGCGATGTGGCTAGGTCATCGGGAACCAGACTTAGCATCAAGTGTGGTCAAAACATTTTTAGAGGAGAGGTGGGTCTTGGATCTCAGAGAGCCATAGAGGCAGATTATGTTTTCTCTTGAAGAAATCAGAAAAGAAGAAGACAGTAGACCTTTTCGTTTTCTGCCTCAGAAGCAGCTGCTTTGCAGGACTAACTACCATGAGGTTTAATTAATAAATGTATCTGCAGATTCTCTGAGGAAAGGCTAAGTTACCTAAGTGTTGGTATCTAGCACATTTTCATTGTTCATGAATAATTTATACCTCATGGTGAGAAACTTGGGTAGAATTCTTTTGTAGATAGCACCTAAAGACATAATATCAGCTCCGATTTTGTGCAGCTGAAGAGAAAATGTCAAGGGTCCTTATGTGGAACTTGACTGCCTGGTGGATTGTCCTACTTATTATACCTCAAATCTCATCCTCTTTTGCATTTTGATGGAATTTGGGGGGCAATCTTTTTAGATGGAGAAGTTCTAGTCCCAGGAGTATTTGGGCTTTTGTGGATGTAACAAAATCATGCCCAACTTTCCTAATTTGGGGTTTTTCTCTTTTGAGCAGAATGAATGTACAGTTCATCCTGTATGTGTGTTTATTTCAGCTCTAGATCTGTAAGGAAAGAGAGCTGAGCTACAAGGCAGGAATTCAGATCCATTTTCAAGGGTTGAAAGATGAATGGGGTCTCAGTCTTTTTAAATTTTTTTTTAAGATTTTATTTATTCATTTCAGAGAGAGAGAGAGAGAGCACAAGCAGGGGGAGAGGCAGAGGGAGAGGGAGAAGCAGACCCCCTGCCCCGCTGAGCTGGGAGCCGGACATGGGGCTCGATCCCAGGACCTGGGATCATGACCTGAGCCGAAGGCAGATGCTTAACCATCTGAGCCACCCAGGCACCCCGGGGGGTCTCAATCTTAATAAAAATTGTTAGGAACAGAGTACAGTTCTGATTTATAGGCATTTATCTCCCCAAGTTCTGCCACCACTGCCCTCCCTCGCGCGCGGCTCCCTGCGTGTTTGGGGACTTGCCAGGCTTTCTGTGAGGGCAGATGGAGAGGAGAGATCCTCACGGCTTCCTGAGGAGGAGGAGGGATAGCCAGCTACCCTGACTGTTCCTTCACTGACTGGAGATGACACCACTATGTGTCACAGACAGTTGGCATTAGGTCTGGCCTCTCAGCCTCTGCTAGCATTCTCCCTGGGCCACCTTGCTTGAGGCCGTGGCTCCAAGGCTGGACCTGGCTGAGCCTGCTGATCATTCTGGAGGCCGCCAGCGTGGAGAGGTGCTGGTAGCTTCCGGGAGTTTACCGCCTAGTCAGAGAAACATGGCGCAGTCAGGGAAGGTCACAAAGCGAAATGGTCAAGGACTACGTGGGAGGGTAAGGCCCTCCATGGCAGGGCCTCATCCCTAAAGGGGCTGAGGAGTAGGTCTTGAGGGAGGCATGGGAATTCGACAGAGAAGAACCAGTGTGAAATGTAAGGGCCGGAGATGGGCGTGGGGTAAGGGGAAAACGGAACCCACAGGCCTGAGTGTACCACCATCCCGCTTTACGTGCGTTCTCGTATTTAACCTTGTCGGATGCGTCCTGTTCTCCCCCTTTTACATGTGACAGAATCAAGGTTTAGGCTCTAATCAGTACTAGAGCTGCATTTGACCTCAAGTCTAGCTGACCCTGAAATCTATGCCTGCCCCTGACCCCAGCCTCTTCCCCAATAGCCTGTGTGGTTCTGACGGGCGTTTCAGAACCAGTCCTGGACTTTATCCCGCAGCAGAGGCAGAGAGAACAGCTATGATTCTGTCAGATCTATAGGAGGGGGGTGGACACTAGCTCAGGGGGGCAAACGACCAGCTGTAGGCCATGCTGTGCGAGTGGGAGTGAGGGGAGGGTGCAATTGGGCAGGACTGGAAAACTCAGTTGTGCAGGCGAGGAGGGATTAGTTGCTGAGGGCCTGGGAGGGCAGGATGAGAGCTAGACAGTGACGTGTTAAATGAGAGACTTGGAAACACTGATCTATGGCAAGTGAGCAGGTAGAAACTCGCTGAGACAGGCCAAGGTCAGGTTCACGGGGGAGGAAGCTACTTCATCACCGAAGAGATGACATTGGGATAGAGAGAAAACAGAAAATAGGAGTAGGGTTAGATAATTAAGAATCAGGGAAATTCAGGGCCCTCTAAGGGTCTTCTCCAGCTTCTGTAATACCTTTACCAACTTCCTTGTCCCTGCCACACCAGCCTTCTACAGACCTCTCTCCAATGACTGACATAGAAAGAATGGTTCTTGTTGACACATCTTCCCTTTTATTTGTACTACAAAGGACCAGTTTGTTCACTGGTGTTTTCTGACATTGGAAAAACTCTAGCTGTTCTAGCATTTAGAATCTGGCACGCCTCAGCATCAGGTATGATGTGCTGGCGCTTTTCCTCTGTTTTACTTTCAGTGACCTAATTGTATTATTCTTACCATCATGCCCTTCGCTCAGGAGTTTTCCAAGATCCTCAGAGCTTATGTCGATGAGCTTCCCGTAATCAAATACAGATACTCTTCACTATTCCCCACAATGCCCTTCTGGGAGCAGCATCAGTAAGCTGGTCATTGTAAATGTCACCCATTTTCCCAGAGTCATGGCTACATTAGGCACGGCAGGTCTGACCCAAGACCGCCATTGACTCATCCTAGTCCTGAAAGGCAGTAAGTTGTAGGAGCAAATTTACCGCAGTCCTGCCACACCTCCACAGCGATATACAAAAGGAAACTGTGATGCAAGTTACATATTGGAAGAAGGGCCCAGGTCAGCAGGGCCGCTTATCCAAGTCACACAAATATTAAGACAGCAGGACTAGAACCCAATTATCTGTGTCCTTCCTAGAGTACTGCTTTTTCTTTCACCACACTGCCTTCCTGAGAACATGTTTTAAATTGTCATCCAAGGGGCCACAAAGTAGAGAGCCCATAGACAACACCCAGACAACTCAACAGCTCTCCTTTATGGAGCGCTTTCCAAGAGCCAGACATGGTGCTAATAATAGCCTTTCACAGGAGTTATTAAAACCCAAAATGGCCCTGGAAGGGACTGTTCTTATCCCCAATATGCAGATGAGGAAATTGCAGTTTCGAGAAGGCGAGAAGCTTGTCCAAGATCTTCAATCCAGTGGCAGAACCAGAGGTCAGAACATCCCCAAGCTCCTAACCTTCCATTGCACAGTAAGAAGGACCTAGAATGGTTAAGTGACTCGCTCAGGGTTACTTAAGGGTTAGAAACTCGTCTCCTAACACCACACTTAGTCCTCTGTCGAACCGCAGCGCAACAAGAGTATGTTAACTACACATTTGTTTTTGAATGATCAATAGCTTTGCTTCCGCCGTAGAATTTAGAAAGGTTTTTGAGGAACCAAAAAGATAGCCAGGGTTGTTAACAACTTGATTCCTTCTTTTTCTCCAAATATTTTTTCCAGTAATAATTTCGTAGTTCTTCCACCAGTCATTCTTTCAATATTTGTCATTGTTACACCAAAATTATTTGAAGAGGCCAGAGAACCACTTTAGTTATGAGAATTCGGGAGAAGAGGAATTACTTGAATTGATTCCTACTGTTCACCTTTTCTTTGCTCTTCTCTGACCCCTGCAACATGAAGGATAGCCTTGAATAAGAAGTTAAAAAAGGGAAATCTAAGGAGTATGTCAAGAATGAAAAGAAAACCCCATTATATTTCTTTGCCTTGGAAAAGGGTGCTTAAGAGTTGCTTTTTTTTTTTTTTTTTAACATAAGTTCCCTGGCTCTGTCTGTGGTGTATGTGAGATCCAGGAGAGGAGAGGTGAAGGTCTTGAAGCTAGAAGTGTAGACATGTGGTAGACGAGACTGGTGTGCACAAGTGTCCATAACTCATGGTTTGCTCTAAGCGCAGTGATCTACAAATATTTAGTAAATGCCACGTATACCTTGTCAAAATATTCATGTTTTGTGGCTTAGCCTAGGAAGTTAAAATAGGTGAAATATTACCAAATAAAACAGTGGTCTTATATGCTTCCTGCCCCCAGGTACTCACTAAATACCTGATCTAATCCTCTCAACTCATGAGTCAGTGACAGTGTTTGATTCCCACTGTAGAGATGAGGAATACTAAGAATAAGAGGTGCTGAATCACTTACCCATGGTAACACATGGAGTGGGCCTAGACACTGGACTTGAACAGGATCTAACTTTAAATTGTGGGAGGTCCTGCCTCTCATACGACGTTAATTTTCTGCAGCAGTGGACACTGATCATCAGACACCGATGGCTACTGATGCTTTTGTAATAAAGGATTTTAGTTTGAAAAATGATAAATATGAGTGACAGTCAAGACTTTGATGAATAGAGAAATTCGGCCTATATTTAGTTAGTTGTCAGTGACAGGTCAGGATATGCAAATATAGAAAGGAAAGTAAGTGTATTTGACATTTTCCATATCTTAATCTCATCAAAATCGGGTTTATTACCAACACAGATGGAGTGCCCTACAGATCATATAATATTTAAGTGCACAATATTACTATTTGAATACCCATTTAAATAGAAGCTGAAGCCAAATTTTATTTATCCCCTTCTCTTTTAAGGGAGAGGAACCAACACTTACCAATAAGCATTATTACACATCAGATACTTGCTGTACATTATTTCATTTACTACTCAGCAGAACTCTGTGAAGTGTTTTACCCATTTTCCAGAGGAGAGCAAATCTTAAAGAATAACTTAAGATTCCAGCAGGTAGGAAGTTGACTGGACAGTTTTAGAAATCAGGTTTGCCGGCCTCCAAACCCTGTTCTGCTGTGTCTCCTCCACATTTGAATGAGGTTGGAGCTTGTGGTCAGTGTAGGATCGGGAGGAACCTCTTTATGTGGTTCCCTTAAAAACTTCTAACTATTGAGTTTCACTATTAGTTTTTGAAGTTTTAACCATTTAAGAAGAAAGTTCTAATAGAAGCAAGCCTTTTTGAAATCCAAGTTCAATATCATAAATAGTCTGAAAATACTGTTGCTTGATGAAACCACAAGGAAATTCAAATTTCAGGCCAGTAAACAAGAGCTAGAAAGCAGATGGACAAGGGCACCATCTCACCCTTTCCCAGGATGGTAGAGTGGCAAATAACTTCTGGCTGGAAAGAGTCTACCAAGAGGTGTCCTCTCAACCAGGACTTTTTCAAACAATGGTAATTTAGAAAGAGAGATACTGTTTTTCTCCACGGTCTCCACAGAATCTTACCTTCATACCAGTCTCAGATTAATTGAACATCACTACTTGGGAATGGTTGTTTGGGGTGGCCTGGAGGAGGCAACTCCAAGGAGCCGCTGGGAGGTTGTTTGGTTGTAAGCAAGGCAGGGAGTGAATTAGAAAGCGAACCTAGCAAGTTGCTGATGACTCAGGTGTGACACAGAGAGCCAGGGATCCCGTTTTGAAGCCAAACATGGGAAGGAGAGGGAGAAGCAGGAAATAAGCATTGGGGTAAAGGGGGAATAGGGAGTTACTGTTTACTGGGTACAGAGGTCTGTTTTGGAATGCTGCAGAGTCCTGGAGACGGCTGGTGGCGATGGTTGCTCACGGGCGAGTGTATTAACGCCCCTGAACTATACGTTTAGAAATAGTTAAAAGGGCAAATATTAAGCTATGCCTGTTTTACCACAATTTTTAAATTGGCCAAAAGATCTGAGTAGACATTTCTCCAAAGAAGCAGGGAGTAGGATTGAAAAGAAAATGTCTGATTGTACTTCTATTAAATCCATAGCACAGAGTTATTCTTTTTACATTAAAAATTCTCTTGTTGCTGTGTTTTCCTTTAAGAGTTTTCATAAAGCAGGTACCTGAGTGCAAATGCAAATCCTTCCTCAGTGAGCCATCCTTGGTGGAAGCTGGGTCTATCCTGAGATGCCAGGCCATAACAGAAACCCACTGTTGACTCAGCAGCAACGCACCTTCATACCTTTTCTCAACAGACATTTATTAAGCACCTACTATGTGTAATTCAGAATTCTGGGAATACAGAATCGAACAAAACAGTCCCTGTTCTCCTGAGTCTAACCTAATAAGGGAGACAGGCAGTAAACCAACATGCAAATAATTCCTGTCAAAGTGATTATCAACTAATAAGGATCATCTCGAAAAGCAGAAATGCCAAAAGGATGGTCTTAGCCACTGAGTTTTGACAGAGGACAGCAATAAAGAAATAAAAGAGAATATAGGTGCTTTCTTTGTATTTTTTCTTTTTGGGGGGGGTCTCCATTTTGCCATCTATTATACCATGGTATTTTGGCTCCTCCTCGCAGGTGTTAGGGAAGACAGATGGTAACCTGGTGTAGCTCCCCACCAGAGGTGTCCGTGTGGTAACGGGCAAAGTAAGAAACTGAGGCTCAGAGGGTCACCAAGCTTGTTGGTGGCACAGACAAGCCTCCTGAAATTCCACTCCGGGACTCTGATTTTTCCTTTGCACCATGATTTTACACACAATTAAGTAGTTTTCTTAACCAACCTCTCTCTCTCTCTCTCTCTCTCTCTCTCTCTCTCTCTCTCTCTGATACACATACACAAACATACAGGGAAAGAACTAAAACAGAAAAAGACCACTGATTTTGCTGGAAATGTTGTTAGATGGCAGCGTCATCCTACCGGTTCCCAAAATGTACAAGGTGATTACGACACACAGAGACATGCTTCATGTGTCACACTAATCTCACCGTTCCTTTTGCTGAATCTTCGCATTTACTTACTTTCCTGCCTTTAGTGTCCTAAAAGCCAGTTGTCAACAGGCTGAATTATATATTCTGCTCCACAGTTAAAATGAGTACTACAGCCAAAATGTGCTCAGGATTCTAAGTCCGACATAATGGTGGTGGATACAAAAGCGGGGTATTGAGCAGGATTGAGGACTTGACGTTGAATCCAACAGGATCTTGTTTCTGTGATTTTTCTGGGCCCAAATCCTCAATTTATTACTGGGAGTAAAATCCCATATTGAAGAGAGCAGGTATAAATGACTGCCCTTGAAATTTCATTTCCATTGCTGCATAAACTTTTTTAAAGGTATAAAAAAGTTTTCTTAGATTCCACCTTCATGCCCAGAGGTCACCTTCAGTGAAAGAGCCTCCGATGTGGGTGGCCTATTTAATCCCAGATAGCTTCCCATGCCACGCATCTCAGGGAAAATATTCTAAATGTGATAGTTTTAGAGAAATGTTTTATAATTTTTCTTATAATGTTTTAGAGTATTTTCTTAAATAGTGTGGCCCAAATATTATCTATTGTTTCTTGATAGAGTAGAGGAATTTAGCCTCCTTTAATACGTAGACAGGCCCTCATTTTAAAAATGTTTGTTCAGAATTCCCTTTGTCACTTGGTTTAAGACTCAAATAATTTTCCCATAGAGACAGTGATGAACTTGATGGTAAGGTCTCCGGGTTGGCCTATCAGAGTTTACTTCACTCACGACATTGCTCAAGGATAATACTGTATTAACAGCACGGAACAGGCCACACACCGCGTACATAGATGTTTCTATATCTTTGAGATTCAAGACAGAGGCCAAAAGCACATGCCTAACTCAAAGCCCCGGACAGCTATGTGATGGAAAAGTCCTTCACCTTCTCCACCTGCCGGAGTAGAGGAACCATCACCCCCGTGAATTCCGTGACTCGGATGTTTGCCGGGGAAGTTTGGTGGGGTGGGGATGAGATGTACGGTATGGAGTCAGGAACGTTGGGCAGGAATAGGAAGAGAAAATCTGGGACTTGTCCCTGCCAGGCAACCAGGGACTTTCATCCACCCTCCTGCCCATTTCCCATGGATGCCATATTTGATCTGCCTCCTTTTTTCCTGGCTGTTGTAGGGGCCCTTCCAGTCTAGGATTTGGTTTGGTTTTCCTGTTGTTCTGACCTCCTCTGGCACTTGCAGAGCAAACACGGTCCCGTAGCTCCTCTCTTCCTGAACAAGCACACAACACTCCTGAATGTGTTTTTGTTTTAAACACTTACAGAGCACTGGCGGAAGCACGAGGAACGAAAAGTCTCCCCTATGCCTTTTCCTGCTTCCTCATTTATTATCCTACAAGAGAAAGAATCACCCTTGGGTGATATACAGATTTTTAGACAATCTAAGGGCTAGATTCCTGTCTCACTGTAAAAGCAGCAGAAATGCTCCTCAGAATTCCCTCCAGGAAATTGGACTGGTTGAGGCTGAGTGTGGGGTAGAGAAGGGAATCGTGACTGAAGTCTCACCCCATTCTCACAAGAGTCTAGATTTTTCCACGTGTGACATGGACTCATGCGAAGAGTGCAGTCTTATTCAAATCAACAATTTCCCTGTACCTATTTTGTCCAGAATAATATAAATTGTCAGTGTAGACCCTGGTCAGTAATCTTCAGTGAGGCCATTGTTACTGCCTTTTGTGCAGAAACTCAGTTATTAATATTTTTAAGTGATAGTTTTTCATACATTGGAAGGGTATATCTGAAAAATCTTTTTGTTCAACTAATTGGAAGATACTACAAATGAGTCCTCAACAAAATGATGTCATTAAAAACAAAGGAATTAGAACTTTGAATGTAAACTTTCCGTTGATGACAGAGGACAAAACAATAATCCTGACTATACTGCTCTTTAAGGTCTGCGAAATACTGGGGGTGTTCGGGCCAGCCTCAAGTTGCCCTTCTCAAGAGTGAAACCCATCGTCATGTGTGAGAATTTTCTCCCACCACCCCAAAATGTGCCCTTCCTATATTCATAAAAACCCGTTTTGAAAACAAGTCAAATATGGCATAAGACGCTGCCTTCTCTCAGAACAATACTCCCCCCAGATAATGAATAGGACTATTTTCCAAAGTGTCTTTTTATATACCGCTCATTACCTTTGAATTGTTTATGCACTTCAAGTTTACGCATAGTCTTGAAATCGGCCAAAGTGCCTAAATGTGTTCATTTATTAACACGTATCGTTAGACTTGCTCTGATAATGTTATGTTCACAGAAACCAAAGACATTTGCTTTTGGCTTTAGTAATCCATACTGTGATGAAGTCCAGAATTATTTTGTAGCCAAAACTCTACAAATGTCCCTCTGTCTTTGTACAGTTTACTTCAATCAAAATGCTTCGTAAGTTTGGCCTCTCAGACAAAATCAGGGAATTTCAGACAGTAGCGACTGCCATAGGGAAGAGGTGTGGAGTACTAGGAAAAGATGGAGAGAATATTAAGCAGTGGAGAGATTGGGGGGTGTGGGGGGGTGCCGGGAGATAGCAGTGAAGAGAAACATGCATGACAGAATAAAAAGAAAATAACTGTAGAAAAAAAAAGCTAGTAGGATGGCGAGCAACAGGCAAGCCTCCTTAGCTTGGCCATAGTTTTAGGAAATTCCATTCGGTTTTCAGTTTTAAAATTAATAATTAGTTCTGTTTAAGGAGATAGTGAAACATTCTCTTAAAAATTACATTCCAAGGAAACAGGGCCTTCTAACTGTCGAAGAAGACTTCTAAGGAATCAACCAAGTCTAGAAGTTTTCTTCACGTGGCATTTTTGTTTATCTGCCATGTTTCCATATTTGTGAGTGATTCTTCCCCCAGCCTGGAAGATTTTTCCTCTTATCTGTCTATAACAGGGAGTAGGGGAAGGAGAGGCCTGTTTGTTTTCCTTGGATATTTCTGAATCCTTAACTTGCCCTGCAAGACAGCAGAGATACATATTGTCCAGGGGGCTCCTCCCCTTGCCGCCATTTCTATGTCTCGCTTGTGAGTGGTCTGTTGGCCGCCTGCTGATGCCAGCATTGTGGTCTTGAGTCCTCAGTAAATATTGACTCAGCCCTCCGTGCACCCAGCAGTTAATAAATGCCTCCTACATGCCCAGCCCTATCCCAGACATTAGGGATATAAAGATGAATAAAACACTGCCTCATTCTTAGAAAACTCAGTTTTGCCACGGACCCAGTTAATGCAACAGCCTTGCTTGGAAACGTCCACTTGAGATCCCTTGCGAGGGCTATTCAGATGCCTTCAGATTTCGGCAAAACCACACGAATATTTTATAAGGCATATTTTATCCACATCTTCAAACCCCACACTACAAAGACACTATTGGATGGCTCTCCGCAGGAGGATTGAAGTAAAACCTTATTCCTCTCTTCTAATTGTCTTGTGGTCTGGATCCATAGGAACAGTTGGGTCTTTTCACTGAAATGATTTTCCTATCAGTTAAGCCAAGCAGTAAGCGTCCCGGCATACTTTAATATTGAGCTAACATTTTAAAAGACAGCTCTTCTGACGTCCCTGAATCTTTGTAATGAACATATTTATATAAAAAGTGTGAATATTTCTAGAAGTCATCTGGAAGCTCACAATTTCCATAATTATTCATATGTTCAGTTCCTGGATATCCATCACAAGGTAGAAAACTCAGGAAGTGGTAATACTTGGTGCCTCTGAAGCCCGGGAGAAGTGCTGTGTTGACTTGTCTTCTCTGACCCCGTCTGGCACGAGGGCTGGTCAGTTCAGCGGCTGAGTGGATGGTGCTGACGCACTCAGGTTCGGTGTTTCAGCCTCCGCACAGACGGTTTGGCTTTCAACCAAGTGCATTTCTCACTCTAGTCAGTTCTTTTCCAAGTGTCCAGCAAGGGTCAGGGCGTATAGCTGGCGCAGCCAAAATGAAGAGACAAGGCAATGTGGGTATTTCCTATCTGATGAATCAGTAAAGGGAGGGACAGTAGTTTTTTCTTAGAGGGAGCCTGTTGGTCAAGTACCCTGTTCCTTTGGGTGAAAGTCCGATGTGTGCAAGTTGCAGGATTAACTCCCCATTAGACCCCCTCCCCCGATCCCGCCCAGCAGCGGTGACTGCTGGCTCCCTCCGTGTGGCCTACAGCCCTGGCCTCTGCCGGGCTCAGGAAGCTAGCGATCCAGGCTTAGTGGATAGCTCCTCCCAGTAGGTAAGGCTCCAAGAGGACACAGCCTAAAGAGATATTTGGACCACACAGTTATTTTCTGTAATGAGAATTAGTTGCTGAATTTCCAGCTTCTTTTGGAAAATGGAAAGGTCAAGCAGTGTGAGGTCAAGCGGGTTTCTGCGCATAACAACTGGCTGGAGCTGATTAGCTGCTCCTCCATTGCTTGTAGGCACGGGGCCTTCCATCTGCCACGCTCCCTACCTGATCCACTCACTTACGTGCACTTCCTGCTGGGGCCCCCCAGTCAGTAGGTTTACCATACAGGGACCCAGCCTTCTTTTTAATAAACTTGACTGCCATTGCACCACGAAGCAGTGGTAGGCACTTCACCAAGGACGCAGAGATTATTAAATGACTGCCCACCCACACGTTTCTTGGGAAAGCAACCCATCTGATGGTCCTTGGGGCCATTCACGCTTTGTCTACAGTAAATAAATATTAGGCTCCTTGTGTACTGGGTTCGTATGGGAACAATTTAAGGATGTGGATGAAGCAGAATCGTCCGATTCTGAAATCCGACCACCTGAAGGACATGCTAATTAACAAGTAGATTCCACTGCAGCCAGCTTAGATTTTTGCCTCACAGATACTCTTGTTCCAACCAGAGGGTCCACCGAAGATTCACGCACGCACTGGTGCTTTGAGCTCAAGCCTGTCTTTGTTTTAAAAATAGAATTGCCGATTTCGTGGGCATCAGCTAGTCCCATTTTTTGTGTGTTCTCCTTTTAGTCGAGAAAGGAATGAAAAGTAATCCTTTCCAAAGTTCAGAATTTTGATTTAGCATACCAGATTGACTAAAATCTTACGTTAGCCGTTTATCCCCCTTGTTCATCATGGTTCTCCTTATATGAGAAGATCCTTACATTTAAGAGGCGAGTCTGTCAGAAGGATGAACAGAAGTACATCCTGTTCCATACAGTTGACCTCTGCCCTGTCCTGTATGGTGCCAGGGTCCTCGGAAGCTGAAACAGCGGACCTGTGACTGGGGCGGGGCTTCCGCCGCCCTGAGCAGACGTGTGTGCGACATCCGTCTGCAGGAGGCCCCGGGGTGGCCACGCAGGCAAGGCCTCCCTGGGGAGGGGCCCCGCGCCCCACGGTCCTCAGCGGTTTCTCCCCATCCGCACAGTCGCTGCTCGCTGTTTGCTGTAGCCCCCGCCCCATGGCCGCCCCTTTCCCTGGTTCCCAGGCTCCCACGGCGGTTCTTCTGAGCACTGATCACTGGCGCCGTGGGAGGTAGAGACACGGCCTTCGGAACCACTGTTTCCCCTGGTCAGTGCACTGTCCCTACACCCGGGAGGGGACTCCCGTGCCAGCAGGAGGAGTGAGCTAACACCTCTAACTCACACTGGCTTGCACAAGCACTTTTACGTCGTGCAAACTTGCGCTGCCTTCTCTATGTCTACAACAGTGTGACCGGCAATACTAACCTAGCTCTCAGGGTTCTGGCAAAAACCACTCACAGCCCCCTGGAAAATCAAGGGGGCATCTATTGAAATTAAAACAAAACCCACAGTGAGGCTTCAGAGAGGGGATTTCTGGGGGACCCAACGTGGTAGCAATCTCTCTGACTTACACTCGCTCTGGCAGACCCCAGGAGAATTTTCCATTGCCCCTTCCAAGAAAACACAGGCTGCAGGGCCTGGAGGCTGAGAAAGGAACTTTGGTCTCAGTTTTGGTGAGCACAGGGCAGGAAGGATGCCACTGACAGCCGGTCTGTCGAGGTCACTTTGGTGAACTGTGATTTAATTAACTGTACTTTAAAATGGACAGGCTCAGGATCAGGACTTGTCAATATCAGATTCATAGCCCATGTTTCAGGGCCTCATATAAAGACAGCACAGGCAGGGAGGGGCAGAGGGAGAGGGAGAGAGAGAGAGAATCTTAAGCAGGCTCCACGCCGGGTGCAGGGCTCGATCTCACAGCCCTGAGATCATGACCTGAGCCGAAATCAAGAGTGGGACTCTCGGCCGACTGAGCCACCCAGGCGCCCCCAGCCTGCTCTTTTAAGAATGCACGTTTCGTACCTATACTGAAATACTCAGACACCCTCTAAAGGTTTTGATCCTGCCGCCCATTAAAATTACAGTGGAGATTGAAGATGTTTTTATGTATAGAATATATTCCATGAATATATTTCACATATCCATGTAAAGTTGGAGAGGCAATAGGGAAGCACACAAATGGACCTATTCATCTCATTTTAAATTATGTGTCTTTGGTGCAAATTAAAAATATAATCTGACTAAAGAAAACCCATATTTAAAACCAGACAGAAGAGCCCTCTTTCCCTCGAAATGGCTTCTCTACACCCTTCCCCCCCGTACACCTAATCCCCCCGCCTCCCCCCCCACACACACACACACGGCTCTTTTCTTCCCTCCAGGGCTACCCCCCAGCTGGAAACTGCCCTGTCCCCCCGTGGGCCCTCCGGCCTGTAGTGTCTCATGTCACACTAGTCTCCTGACATCAGAAACAGCAAGCACATGGGCCGCAGGTCATTTCAGAGACACTCATAGGGTAGCTGCTTCTCATCTGGACTCCTGTCTGTATTTCCAGACTCTGTCTCCGCCCGCCCCGCAGAGAACACTTAATTCAGATTGTACCAGCGAGCTCTATTTCTCAGAAAAAAAAATTAATAAATAATATTTTCCTGAAAAATGCCACCACCCAAAAAATGAAACACTCACAGCTTTCTTACCTTCTAAAATCAAATCTCTTGGACCTCTTGAAGCTTGCAGCTGCCAGGAGAGTAATTCTTTTTTTTTTTTTTAACACCGCAGAGGTTAGTCCATAAGGTAGCCGAGGATAGAGACCAGGGTAGAGCCAGAGTTTCCTGGCCTAGACGCCAGGCCGCTGTAATAGCAGACAGCTTGATAACGTATCGGCTATTTATGTTTAGTCTTTATCCATATAATGTATCCGATGTAGGCTGGGGCAGAGGGGAAGGACAAGCTGGGTGAGTCCAGGTAATGCTCTGAGTGAACTCCAAGGTTAATTTACCATTCACTTAAACCCAGGTGGTTGTACATGTCTCTCTGTTAGGTATGAGTCCAAAGCATTGCTGTAACTAATTTCTATAATAGCCCGTTGCTAGGCTTTCTGTAGAATACTTTTCTTTCCGGGTGCTTAAGAATATCATTCTATATGGCAGTTTAGTGTCACTTACTAAGCAAGGATGTGAATATATTCCAAAATATATATTATTTAAGAATTTGCAAGATTTTGTGCCATAAATATTTTAGAGAGAGTCTTGCTAAAGTAAAAGGAAAGAAGAAAGAGAAAAAGACACAATTTGATGTCCCAGGGCATGTTCTTAATTTGGAAACCTTACAGATAGTATTGAATTGAAGCTAAGGGATGAAATAGAATAATTCCTATTTAATAATCAAATATCTGAACCCAAAAGTGAAGTTATAATAGAACCATCTGAAGAATTTGATATTGGCAATTTGCAGTGGCTATTCCAAGATACTGTGATAATATTTACATATCAAATCATTACATCTCATTTTTATTTGTCTATCATTATGCAAGACAATGCAATTTTTCCCAATTAATTTTAAATTCTCAGGAACTTTGAAGTTTTGAGTTTCCATTTAGTATAAATATTTAATATAAATGAGTTCTTCCTCTACTTTTATCACTTCCATATAAATCCGTACATTCCAGTAAATTAAAGGATATTCCTATTTATTTCATGGGAGGAATTATTTGAGTTGGTACTATTTGAGTATATACTAAAGCTGTTCTTTGCAAACTGCAGGAGCACCCACTTAAAAGGAAAAATATCCACATACGTGAATTCTAACATAATGGAATGAGAAATTATACATAGAAATGAGGCTTTTATTAGGAATTGGATCCCAGTGTGCAGGAATATTAGCTTGATCATAAAGAATTTTCACTGGTTTTTTTTTCCTAAACATAGACTCTCGGCAGTTTAATAAGTAAATATTTGATTAATTGCACAAAGTTTGGTTGAAGCATTGAACAAAGAATAAATATTTTTGTTAGAACTTGTTAAAAGGTTGGCTTTTTAAAAGCTTGTCATTTAGAGGACTGGGTCACACAGGGCAAACTCCCTGTCTTTTGCAAAGGTATGGAGTTGGAAATGAACTTGGAAATCAGGCTCCTGGGACCATGATTTGCATTTGATAGTTTAGCTTTGTCTGTGCTTTTGGATTTATTTAGAATGTTGTAACTGCTTTATTAGAATGTTGCCCCTTTTTCCCTTTGATGTTCCCTGAATTTGAAACTGGTGGTGATTATACCTTGGGAACAAAATTACTTTTGATGGGAACACATCTCTGAATGTTATATGCAAGTTAACAAATAAATAACACTTAATTTATTATACATTTAAAAATATATTTAAACTTTTCCCACAACTTTCCATGTACAAACTAATTCTCTGATTAGACTCCCTGATCACCTTAGCAAATATTAATTGGATGATAATGGGAACATATCAGAAAGAGACATGAAGCAGAAACTAGAAAAGGAGATCAGGGCCTAAGCACACTGCATGCCCACATACACGCTGTCAGAGCTTCACAGAAAATACAACCGTGTGCATTCGAATCACCATTTGTTACAGCAGCTACAAGGCAGGAGAGCTTATGTGTAAAGTTTTTCGGCATGAAGGGTGGGGACTGCTCAAGATTACGATTGCCTCAAAAGATGAAAATATATCAAAATGAGAAATTGAAGGAAATTCCTATTTGCAAAGAGTAAAACTTAAACTCGTTATTTTCCCTCACAGAAGGATGTCTAAAGCACGCTTGTCTTTTTCTTTAACAGATAATTCTGAAGTAATCAGCAGACACGGAATGGAATGCCAAGAATCTGCATTGAGAATAACTAAACATTGTTACTGTACATACTATCCTGTTTCCTCCTCAATAGAATTGCCGCAAACTGCATGCTAAATAAAGAATTAGTTCTTCCGGACAGACCACAACTGTAAGAAGCTAGTGCTGCTCTATCATATATGAGTATTAAATACGGTATGCTTAGTATATTCCAACCTAAGATAGTTAACTACCTGCGACCAGCTGTGACGTTTAAAGACATAAAGGATCAAGTTTACTTTCCAAGGGTTTCTAAACATAGTTTCTGTCCTAGGAATATTGTCTTATCTCCGTAACCACAGCTGGTGCAGAAAAGCCCGACCAACGTACTCACTCCGATGGCGAGTATTTCCAAGTTAGCAATAAACAATTAGCATTAGTTAAGAAATCTGTTCCGAGGGCAGGTTCGGTTCTAACGCCACTTACTGTCATTTCCTTTACCCACTGGATCAAAGCATATGTTTCGCTTCTTCACAACATGAATGCTGCAGCAAAGGTGAGAAGTGAAGTAAAACTGACGCCTGTCCTGCAGGTCTAAAATTTGAAGGGAAATTCAAGCACAAGTACGGGGGACACATCACAGTGTGGTATTTGGTTTGCCCGGAGATGCCGCACTGAATCGTGTGATTCTAGAATAACATTAACTAGATTGAAAAAGAAACTTTGCACGGTATGAACTTCATACCCCACCAAACAAAGTCTTGAAGGTATTATTTTACAAGTATATTTTTAAAGTTGTTTTATAAGAGAGACTTTGTAGAAGTGCCTAGATTTTGCCAGACTTCATCCAGCTTGACAAGAATGAGGCCCATGCCAACAGTCTAATCTAAGGGATTAGTTGGAAAAACTAACTCACCATCCGGTTGCCTGTTACAGAATAACTTCTAAACTAAAAACCTAGTCAAACAACGAAGCTGTAGGTGAGGAGATCTGTATAATATTCTAATTTAAGTAAGTTTGAGTTTAGTCACTGAAAATTTGACTGTGACTTTAATCTAAATTACTATGTAAACAAAAAGTAGATAGTTTCACTTTTTAAAAAATCCATTACTGTTTTGCATTTCAAAAGTTGGATTAAAGGGTTGTAACTGACTACAGCATGGAAAAAAAAATAGTTCTTTTAATTCTTTCACCTTAAAGCATATTTTATGTCTCAAAAGTATAAAAAACTTTAATACAAGTACATACATATTATATATACACATACATATATATACTATATATGGATGAAACATATTTTAATGTTGTTTACTTTTTTAAATACTTGGTTGATCTTCAAGGTAATAGCGATACAATTAAATTTTGTTCAGAAAGTTTGTTTTAAAGTTTATTTTAAGCACTATCGTACCAAATATTTCATATTTCACATTTTATATGTTGCACATAGCCTATACAGTACCTACATAGTTTTTAAATTATTGTTTAAAAAACAAAACAGCTGTTATAAATGAATATTATGTGTAATTGTTTAAAACATCCATTTTCTTTGTGAACATACTAGTGATTGAAGTATTTTGACTTTTGAGATTGAATGTAAAATATTTTAAATTTTGGCATCACCGCCTGTTCTGAAAACTAGATGCACCAACCATATCATTTTTGTTGGAGAAAAAAAAGAAATCCACCATTTTAATTCATGTCAGTCGACGTCTAATGACCATCTTATATTGTAGATTTGATAACCCCATCGAAAGAAAATCACATCCTAAGTGTGATCTTACGTCGTGCTTGTATCGTGGCATTTGTTTTAATTTGTGGGAAAGTATTGTATCTAATTTGTATTTCTTTGGTAGTTTCATCTTTATGTATTATTGATATTTGTAATTTTCTCAACTATAACAATGTAGTTACGCTACAACTTACCTAAAACATTCAAACTTGTTTTCCTCTTTTCTTTTTTCTTTCTTTGTTATTTCACTTAAACTCATTGAAAACATAGTATACATTACTAAAAGATAAATTACAGGAATCACTGAAATATTTTTGTAGACTAATTGTTGTCACGTTGTCTTTCTTTTGTTTCATGATTTTGATTTTTTTAAATTATTAGCACACAGCTATTTTCAGCCCTTTAATAATGGGAGCATCAGAAACATCACCTGTATCCCCAGACAAATATAGAAGACTGTATTTTTACTATGATATCCATTTTCCAGAATTGTGATTATAATATGCAAAGAGTCATAAATATGCCATTTACAATAAGGAGGAGGCAAGGCAAATGCATAGATGTACAAATATATGTACAACAGATTTTGCTTTTTATTTATTTATAATGTAATTTTATAGAATAATTCTGGGATTTGAGAGGATCTAAAACTATTTTTCTGTATAAATATTATTTGCCAAAAGTTTGTTTATATTCAGAAGTCTGACTATGATGAATAAATCTTAAATGCTTTGTTTAATTACAAAAATAAAATCACCAATATCCAAGACATGAAGATAGCAGTTCAACAAATACTGTAGTTAAGAGATGAACTCGCCACTTGTGTGGGAACTACATTTCACTCTTGGTTTTCAGGATATAACAGCACTTCACAGAAACATTCTTTCAGCCATACCACTGGTAACATTTCTACTAAATCTTTCTGTAACACTTAAAGAATTCCCTCATTCATTACCTTACAGTGTAAACAGGAGTCTAATTTGTATCAACTCTTATGTTTTGGTTGTAATATTCAGTTCACTCACCCAATGTACAACCAATGAAATAAAAGAAGCATTTAAAAGGATTTCTAGTCTTCCTCCTTTTTGTGTGGAGACGGATGGATAATTAGCCGAACGAAACAGTCTTCACGTTCGCGTAGAAAACCTTTGGTGACTTCAAAGGAGAGCAAGCTCTGGTCTTCAAATGGGAGACGGATGGGTTTTGCTTTTAGGTTTGGCTTTTTAACAGTAAGAAAAGCAATTTAAAGGGATCATTTTAGAAGTTCTTCTGAAATTAGAAATAAAGATAAATCCCACCACTCGGCCCTCCTCTTCAGGATTCTGACTGATAATGAAGAGAACATTAGTAACCAAATGGGAACAAAATACCCGTTTCATTAAGACAAGAAAGCGCCAACTAACCCACAGGACCGGCAGGCTTCTGGCCAGAGGCTGACTGGACGACATGGCTCACAGCTGTGGCTGCAGAAAGAGGCAGAATGGTGAGTCCTGTTCCCTGCAGACAGTCATGGCCAGGTGGGCTAAGGAGACGACAAGAGCTGAGCATGGCACCTGAGGGCAGGTGTTGGGCAAATAGACTTCCCCCACGAGGTGGTGCGCACCTTCTCTCCTTCCTCCTTCCTCAGCCCGTTGGGCCCAACAGTATTTCTGAAGGAGGGGGGTATTAGCTGTTGGCTTGGAACGGTCCTTGTCATGCAGAAATCACCCCCTGTACAGGCCAAGGCAGGAACGGGGGGGGGGGGGGGGGGGGGGGGGGGGGGGGGGGGGGGGGGGG
>NW_022589708.1:13363811-13391273 GCF_004348235.1 Phoca vitulina | reverse complement strand
GGGGGGAGGGGCAAGAAGGTTTTTTTCAGGGCAGGTTTAAGCCTCAGCCCTCTGAGTGGTGATGATACCCCGTCACAAGGGAGAGTAGGAAACACAAACATCCAACAGATCGGGCAGATGCAAAATAAAGGCGCTTGTAATTTTTAAACTGTGCCATCGGGATTCGCATCTTTGTGGATGTTTGAAAAACTGGCTCTCTCTCTGGACGAGCAATGTTTTTACTGTAATGCAGAAGAAAAGCTGCTATCACGTCAGACGCTCATGACAAGAAAACATTCTCTGTTAAGTTCAAGGTATCAACTTTGGGGAACAAGTTGTTATCTTAAGGGAAAGATCTAAGACAAACTGTACTTAAAATTTTCACACCTGGTTTTATGAAGTGTCATTTCAATCAGTAGACTGACTTTTCATGGAACCACATCAAAATCGAAAGTGAAACTTAAACCCGAGAGAGTAAAGCTAGTTTGCCTCTTCCGCATAGAAAATAGTTAAATATCAATTATTCTACAATTACCTGCCAATAGAGAAGGGTTATGTCAATTTTGGGGGGCCCAAATTAAAAATAATGCTTCAAACCCAGAAATATACTCTTTCATTATTAATCCGAGTTCTTTTGCAACAGTTTAAAGATTTTAGGGCAGCCAGGCAAACAAAAACATAGTTCAATATTCTAATATTTGTGGGAATAAAATCCTGCCTTGCTAAAGAATGATTTCTTCCCCCAAAAAACATCCTAGTATATCTAAAATACTAGGCTTTTATTGCTGTTGGACTGTTCCATCTCCACAGAAATGACTGAGTCACTATGACAAGTATGATTTATACAAAATGAAACATACTAATGATTTCCCTGCATGCTCTTGGTGGGGGAGCTGGATGGCAGGAATGAGGACAGGGTGCAATTGAGAATATTCACCGGGGACCCACTTATGTGCCAAGTCCTAAGCTAAACGGTCTGTAGAGGCTGTCAACAAGCCCATCCTGTGTCATTGACGAGAATTACTAATAACTGATAAGTAAATTCTAACTACTACAAAGATTCCTACTCAAGGCGTACAGAGATTCTGCTGTGAGAAGTAGCCTCATTCTGGATCAACACTACCTTTCAGGGTCTGCCCACGGGATGACCAAAAACCTTGGCCTGGCTCGTTCCAACTGCATCTCCCTCTCATTCAGCTATTTTGAAAAACAACTGCCCACCCATTGGAGGCGTCCCTTTAGCCACCACCCTCTCCCACAATGTAAATGTCCTATGTGCTACTTGGCCTGTATTTTAATCAAACCCTTAAGATAGCCCCTCCAAATTCTTAATCTCAGGAAACAAACTGAGGGTTGCTGGAGTGGGGGGTGGGGTGGGAGGGATGGGGTGACTGGGTGATGGACACTGGGGAGGGTATGTGCTCTGGTAAGTGCTGTGAATTATGCAAGACTGTTGAATCTCAGATCTGTACCTCTGAAACAAATAATGCAATATATGTTAAGAAAGAAAAAAAGAAGAATGTAGCAGGAGGGGAAGAATGAAGGGGGGGAAATCGGAGGGGGAGAGGAACCATGAGAGACGATGGACTCTGAAAAACAAACTGAGGGTTCTAGAGGGGAGGGGGGTGGGAGGATGGGTTAGCCTGGTGATGGGTATTGAGGAGGGCACGTTCTGCATGGAGCACTGGGTGTTATGCACAGACAATGAATCATGGAACACTATATCTAAAACTAATGATGTAATGTATGGGGATTAACATAACAATAAAAAATTAAAAAAAAAAAAAAAAGATAGCCCCTCCAAATTTGGTGAAAACCCATCTAGACGTTTTCATGATAGGGTATGACCAGACAGTAACTTTGGTTCATATACACTTGACATAATCCTTAGCATTACGGGGGATCTATTATACCCATCAAGCAGACGAGAAACCAAGACTCATAAAAATTAAGTAACTCTTCCAAGATGACTTAGAGTGGCAGAACTCTGAAACCCCGGCTTGTCTTAATTCAGGTTGACACGAGCTGTATTTGTAGCATCCTCCGAGTCAAAATTTCAGAAAAGAATTCAGAGTAAAGCATCCATCCAGGTTTAAGGTAAAGCTATAATAAGAACCCATTACTAGGTTATATAAAGAGGTTTTCTTCCCTATCACAAAAATATGATTTATGAAATGTTTTGAAGCTATGGCTGCAAAGTACTCTTCTAGATTTAGGATGGAGCCTAATTCTTTGTATTAGGACCAGAGGGGACTGGAAGGCAGCTTACACTGTATCATCTCTCCAGTGTTATCGGTTTTTGTTTTGTGTTTCTTTTTTTCATCAAGCTTCCATATGGTTCTCTTGAAATCAAAAATAACAAAAGCCATTGTGATTTTCTCAATAAGGACATGCCATTAAGTCATGATGAAGCAGCCCCTGGAAAGAAAGGATTTCTGGATAAAGATCACACATGGGTCACATACGCTCTAAAATCCAACCGTGTCCAGAGAGTCCGCCATGTTAGGTTTTGGTGGCGTTCCTTTCTCTGATAACTTGACTGGGATTTTCCCAGGACTTTGGTTTATATAAACACAGGAAGAAGTTTATTTATCAGTCTTCATGTGTAAACTAAAATAGTCTAAATTAGGGAAGTTTACTAACTCTCCCTTGGCTGGAGAAGCCCTCCTTCAAATAGAGGTTACCCCACAGAAGCACACTGGCGAAACAGGAGGTAAGTGCCCGAATTGTTGGGGGCTCTCGGCTCCTGAGCTGCAGCTTCCAATAAGCTCTGCAGTGCAGAGCTGGGAAGCCACTCACTTAAAACCTGGGGTTTTCGACAGGGAGAAAAGTACGCTCCAAATAGCACGACAGCTTAGGAAAGACCTGCTTCCTCTGCTCCGCCTAGGTCCGAGCAAACTGATAGGATATACACAGAAATAGCAAACACACTACAGATTAAATATCTGTTCAGCACTCTCAGACACACGGCACACGGTTACAGGGCGAGCAGCCTACCACATTATCAGCCATAAACATAGAACTGAGGCTTTTTCGCTTCTGCAGAAAGGGAAGATCAGGGTCTGCACTTCACAACAGTCATTTATTTGGTCAAGAGCAAAGTTTCCAGTCGGACTGAACTCTCCACTCTGCTTTCTGCAGCTTCTAAGCTTCAGTGTTTTTCGTCAGGAAGCTGGGGCTGACAATAGGATCTACCTCACCAGGACGTTATAAGGATTAAATAAAAGAAGATACACTGACCACAGAACTGAGCCTGACACGTGGCAAACTCTTGGTGAATAGGAGTTACTGTTCTTAAAATAATATTAAAATAAGCTCTTGTGTTTCCCTGTAAATATTTATTTCCTCTTTCTAACCAAACATCTCTTGGCCACCTAGAGGCACCTCTTCTATTTCCTCGATGACAATTAATGTCAAAAGCTGACAGGCAAATTATTGGGAATTTATACTCACAAATAATGAGCCACATTATTGCTGTGGAAGCCTACAATTACTTCAACAAATGCTCACTGAGCTCTGACTAAGCACTGCTAAGCTGCTCAAGGGATATGAACATGAGCAAAAGTCCAATCCCTACCCTCAAGAAGCTTTCCATGCAGCAGAAAAGGAAGAATAAAGCTGGGGACAACAGAGAAAGGATGAAGACCACTGTATGAGTCTCCTCGGGCTACCATGACAAAGTCCCATAGAGGGTAGCTTACGACAGAAGTGTATTCTCTCACAGTTCTGGAAGCTAGCTGTCTGGAATTGAGGTGCTAGCAGCACCCCGTTCCCTCTGAGACTCTGGATAGAATCCTTCCGTGTCTCTTCCTAGCCTCTGCTGGTGGCCATCAGTCCTTGATGTTCCTTGACCCACAATTGATCCCACCTCTGTCATCACGTGGCCCTCTCCCTGCGTGTCTCTGTCTTAAAGTTATCTTCTTATAAGGTTACCAGTCATATGGGATTAGGGCCCACCCTCATGACCTCATCTTAACTTGATTATAAATTACAAAGACCTTTTTTCCAAATAAGGTCACATTCACAGGTATAAGGGGCTGGGAGGTCAATAAATCATCCTGAGGGACACAATTCCACCTCCAACAACTAATAGGAGGCTGAATTAAGATTGGTTTCTATAGATCTCAAAGTATCAACAAAAGGATGTGTGTTGCCTTTTCAGTAAAGAGATTCCACCTACATGATGTAACGTGATCAGTCACGACCCCCAGGCCTCTTTCGTTTGCTTTGTTTTGTTATTGTCTGCAGAATGAAGCCGTTGGACTACAAGATCTCTAACTTCTAGATGCAATATTCTGTGATGTAGTCAGCAACCTAGCAGGTTCTTGACTAGCCTCAATATTTATTTTACTTGGTAATGTTGATTTGCAAATCTATGTCATTGTTTGTAAGTTTCGGTGATTGGATTAGTTTTGGTGATTGGATTAGTTTTTCTTAGCCCATGCTGTGGGGACAGGCTCTTCCTTTCCACATGCATGAGGAATTTCAGGAGCCTGGCACAAGAAGTCGCAGCCACGCTTGGCTAGGAAGGCCAAGTGTTCTATCTGCAACAAGAACAATGATATCGAATATTTTCTGTGCCCTTATATTGTGACAACCTCTTAGTATGACTCATCTCATTTAATCTTTACAAGCCTCTATGGTTGATTCTATTGTTAGCATCCCAATTTACAGATGAGAAAACTAAGGACTGGAAAGATTAGATAACTTAACCAAAGTCACAAAGTCTGTAGGAAAATGGGCGTTGAAACCAGGCAGTCTGGCTCTGGATTCACAGTGCTTTGCTAGCCCACTACCCCAAATGTGGGCCTTGAACCTGCCTCAGGAGAACCTGGGCACTTGCTAGAAATGCAGAATCCCAGGCCCCACCCCAGACCTACTGAGGCTGAATCTGCATTTTAGTCACATCTTTGGTGATTCACATGCACATTAAGATCTGAGGAGTGGCACTATGCTAACCAGGGCCAACCCCCCTCTAGAGGCTCTGTGGACTCTAGAAAGCAGCCCAATAGAAAACCAATACCAACACCTGACTGTTCTCATGTCCCTCTTCAATAACTACATTCAAAAGAATTGTGATTAACTGGATGCAAACTGTGGTCTCTCTGATTTTACTCCTGTCTTTTCTTCATGTAACACCTAGTAACTTCATAAAATAGAAATCAGATCTCAGCATCATCCAAATCAGAAGTGGGTCCATGCCAGGTTTTGTGGGGTCTGAAGGTTATAAAACTGTGGGCAGAGGAGTCTTTAAAAATCCCCCCCAAAAAATATAGAATTAAATATGAAAATAAATATACAGAAAAACATAAACAGCATGCCATTTTTATGAAATAACCATTTGACACACCTCTATAATATTTTACTTAAATTTTTTACTGTATCTCTTTTTGATTACATCCTCCTATGACAACACTTTTGTAATACCATTTTCTATATAGAGAACAGAAAGGTAATTCAATCTTCAAGCATGGTTGGCTACATTTTTTCTTAGTATTAAAGTTTTTGTATTGACAATTTAACATTCAAGTTCATACACACACACACACAGCTTATTGGACATTTACAGATTCATACCCTACAAATACAAAAATTTTAGTAAGTTCTATTTTTCATATTTCTGATCTAAAAAGAAGAAAAATTATTGGGCATTTATAATTGCTTATATTTTGTTATCCTCACAGATAAGCATCAATAAAGACCAAATCCCCTGCTTAGAATTGTATGCATCTGATGTCTAGAAGAGTTGTTCGTGAACTGTATACATATACAGGATTTCATATACATCACGTATACGAGACTTCAAATCGTGTTTTCTCTTCCACTACCCACTTACTTTGAGACCTGGGTGCTATAGGATACACTCTCACTGCAAAGCAAACCTCTGGCCCTGCACCTTAATGTCATTATACCAGGTCAGGGGTACTTATACCAAGATGGCTAGCAACAACATAACCACGTACAGAAATGCTATGGACCCTATAATTATATTTCACAAAACCCAAGCTAGAAGTATCCCTCCTCAAAGTCCTCAGAGCCAGATCCCAAAAATGACTACAGCCACTCCAAACCCACCCCACAAAAGGGAGTATGACAGAAGGGAAGTTAATGTGGAAAAAGACAGTGGCCCTCAACAATGGAAAGTTGTCTAGAACTATGACCATATAAACGTATTGCTAGGCCCACTGCTAGGGATCCTCCCAGGTCCTTGAAAGGACTCATGCAAATAAGAGGTCCTAAAGCTTAAGCTTCATTAGTTTCATGGTATATCTGCCTCTATCCTCTACTTAAAAGCCAAAACAAGGGGCACCTGGGTGGCTCAGTAGGTTAAGCGTGTGCCTTCAGCTCAGGTCATGATCTCAAAGTCCTAGGATTGAGCCTGGTGTAGGGCTCCCTCCTCAGTGGGGAGTCTGCTTCTCTCTCTCTCTCTCTGCCCCTCCACCTGCTTGTTCTCTCTCTCTATTTCTCAAATAAATGAATAAAATCTTTAAAAACAAACAAGCTCCAATATTCAATGGTTTTCCACTGCTGTTTTATGATAAAAGAAAAAAAATCGAAGATGACACAATTAATGGAAAGATATTCCATGCTCATGGATTGGAAGAACCAATATTGTTAAAATATCTATACTACCCAAAGCAATCTACAGATTTAATGCAATCCCTATAAAAGTACCGACAACATTTTTCACAGAACTAGAAAGAATAATCCTAAAATTTGTATGGAACCACAAAAGACCCCAGAGAGCCAAAGCAATCTTGAGAAAGAAGAACAAAGCTAGAGGCATCACAATCCCAGATTTCAAGATTTACTACAAAGATGTAATAATCAAAACAATATGGTACTGGCACAAAAATAGATACATAGACCAATGGAACAGAATAGAGATCCCAGAAATATGGTCACATTAATGGTCATACTTATATGGTCAATTAATCTACAACAATGGAGGCAAGAATATACAATGGGGAAAAGACAGTCTAGTTAACAAATGGTGCTAGAAAAACTGGACAGCTACAAGCAAAAGAATGAAACTGGACCACTTTCTTATACCATACACAAAAATAAACTCAAAATGGATTAAAGACCTAAATGTGAGACCTGAAACCATAAAAATCCTAGAAAAAAAAAAAAACATAGGCAGTAATTTCTTTGACATCAGCCACAGAAATATTTTTCTAGATATGTCTCCTCAGGTAAGAGAAACAAAAACAAAATTAAACTATTGGGACTATGCTGAAACAAAAAGCTCTGCACACCAAAGGAAACCATCAACAAAACAAAAAGGCAACCTACCAAATGGGAGAAGATATTTGCAAATGATATGTCCAATAAGGGGTTAATATCCAAATATATAAAGAACATCTACAACACAACACCAAAGAAATAAATAATCTAATTAAAAATGGGCAGAGGACCTGAATAGACATTTTTCCAAAGATGACATACAGATGGCCAACAGACACATGAAAAGATGTTCAGCATCACTAATCATCAAGGGAATGCAAATGAAAACCACAATGAGATATCACCTCACAGCTGTCAGAATGGCTAAATCAAAAACACAAGAAATAAGTGTTAGTGAGGATGTGGAGAAAAAAGAACCCTTGTGCACTGTTGGTAGGAATGCAAATTGGTGCCACCACTGTAGAAAACAGTATGGAGGTTCCTCAAAAAATTAAAAATAGAAATAACATGTGATCCAGTAATTCCACTACTGAGTATTTACCCAAAGAAAACAAAAACACAAAAGTGTCTTTGAAAAGACATATGCACCCATATATTTACTGAAACATTAATTACAACAGTTAATATATGGAAGCAACCTAAATGTCCATCCATAGATGGCTAAAGAAGATGTGGCATATACATTGGAATATTACTCAACCATAAAAAAAAAAATGAAATCTTGCCATTTACAACAACATGGATGGAGCTAGAGGGTATAACGCCAAGTGAAATAAACCAGCCTGAGAAAGACAAATATCATATGATTTCGCTCATATGTGGAACTTAAGAAACCAAACAAATAAAGAAGAAAGACAAACAGAAAAACTGACTCTTAAACACAGAGAACAAACTGGTGGTTGCCAGACGGCAAGTCGTAGGGGGCTGTGAAATAAAGGGGATTAAGAGCACACTTATCTTGATGATCACTGGGCATGTACAGAATCATTGAATCATTATATCATATACCCGAAACTAATATAACATTATATGTTAATTATGCTTCAATTTTTGAAAAGTGGGGGAAAAGGAAAAATAGAAACCAAAACAAAACAAGATCCAATATTCAAGAGTTTTCCCCTGCTCTTACGGTAGAATCCAAACCCTTTACCTTGGCCAACAATATCTCCAACCTCATCTGATATCATAGTCCACTGTGCTAACTACTGTCCAATCTCTCAGACCTCTTTTCTGTTTCTCAAATACCCAGAGTCCTTTCTGCTTCATGAATTCCTGTTCCTTTGCATGAAATGTTCGTCTTCTCCCTCTGGGCATGGCAGCATCATCAACCAACTGGAATTTCATTGGCTACGAGAGCTGCTTTGTCCAATGTCGCCTCCTTCCCCCAGCATGGCCTTTGTCTGGTTGATTGAGAGAGGTGTGTACAGACCCAACTTTGCCCAACTGGAGGCAACACTGAAGGGTCATCTCTCACTCCCCATGGGGTGGGCTGAGGCCTTTGTTGAGACTCACAGCCCAACTTCTCCCTCTGCCCAATCCTGCTTCCTTCCCCTCCACACGGCTTGGAATCGCTACCTCAGACTGCTTCTCAGGGAATCCGAACTTTGATAGAGAGGCAAATCTACCATTGATTAGTTCCATTATTCAAGCATTTGATTTCCTTTTAAATTGATGCAAGAAATATATTTAAAGCCACAATTTGATTCTTTTTGACAAAGAAAATTGTTTGCTTATAAAAACGTCTTGCCTGAGAGAGTACTAAATTCATCATAGAAGAAAACGGAGAACGATAAGAAAGAAGTCAAAACTGAAGTATTTTTTATTATATATTCCAAAATATGGCGACATCCCACCTACTGTAAGGGGAGATACAGCTTTTATTTTAAAAAGACACTAGTGAAAGTCATGTTTAACTTGGTCCAAATTTTTACTCTCCGTCTTTTATATTCCTGAGCCCTATGTCAATTCTTATATGAAAAGAAACCAGAAAAATGATGAAATTGGTTCTTATGAAAGCCAAGTATCTTCGTATAAGGTTAAAGCAAAGGTTGCACTTGGTAAATACAATCCCGGAGCCAGATTCAGTTACAGAACACAAGGAATAGAAAACTCCAGAAGGTAGCCTGCTCAACTCATCACAGCCATTTCAAAGCTATCTGAAGTGATTCTATATCATTCGCAGTGTTTGCACGCTGAAGCAGGTCACACTTGGGAATTAATGCAGTTGGTATATGCACTATTGATGATAAAAGCCTCCATTAAGACAGCAAGGAGTAATTAAGGAAACATATGCACATAATCAATACTGAAATTATCCCAACTCCTCCAAGAGTCATCAATATGTTTCGAATAAAAACCACATATTTGGTGGTTTTGCTCTGGCAAATATCTTTACAGAGATCAGTTAACATATTTAGTGCCCGACTAGCTAAAAACAGGGAGACTGTAGCTCATACATTCCTCCCACAGGAGCCACTGGGGCAGACAGGAAGCTGGGTCAGTCTGGGAGCCCTCTGCTGAGCACCGCGCGGGCTGACAGCAACTGCGCGGCGTTCTGTGAGCTTACAAGGCAGCAGAGCACTGTGGTTAGGAGCACGGCACTGGTAGCCAAGCTAGCCGTGTCCGAACCCTGGCTCCCCACCTTCTGTCCGTGTGACCAGTGGCAAGTGCACCAACACCCCATCCTGTTTTCCTTTTTGTGAAAAGGAGCTGATGATAAGAGTATCTGCCACACTTGGGGCGCCTGGGTGGCTCAGTCGGTTAAGCGTCTGCCTTCGGCTCAGGTCATGGTCCCGGGGTCCTGGGATCGAGCCCCGCATCGGGCTCTCTGCTCAGCGGGGAGCCTGCTTCTCCCTCTCCCTCTCCCTCTCCCCCTGCTTGTGTTCCCTCTCTCGCTGTGTCTCTCTCTGTCAAATAAATAAATAAAATCTTAAAAAAAAAAAAAAAAGAGAATCTGCCACAGAAGGGGACTTCGAGAATTAAGTGAGTTAATAGACACAAAACCCTTAGAACTGTGCCTGGTACATGAAAGCATGAGCTGTCTTCGAAAAACACACCGAACTTGAACAAGTTTGTCCTTTGAAAGGAGTTTCCCTGTCACTTCTGTGGCAGGACAGCCTCTGTGCTACTCCCAGGAGGCAAAGTGAACCGGGCGGCCTGGTGGCCTCACAGCGGAGTGAGGTAAACCAGTGTGGCCGGTCCTCAGACACAGACTGAGCTCATCTTTTCCTACCTTACAGTAATGAACCTTCCAGATTTCCATTTCTGGGGGCGCAACAGGGTAAATGCAAGGAATGAATCTCTGGTGGAAAACAATGAAGACAGCTGATTCTAATATTAAAAACATCTCTTTGAAGGCACCGAGGAGCCATCAAGAAAGTAAGAAATGCTGGGCGCCTGGGTGGCTCAGTTGGTTAAGCGACTGCCTTCGGCTCAGGTCATGATCCTGGAGTCCCGGGATCGAGCCCCGCATCGGGCTCCCTGCTTGGCAGGGGGTCTGCTTCTCCCTCTGACCCTCCTCCTTCTCATGCTCTCTGTCTCTCATTCTCTCTCTCTCTCAAATAAATAAATAAAATCTTTAAAAAAAAAAAAAAAAAGTAAGAAATGCTTAAAGGCCGATTTAAAAACAAGTGGGGGGACTACTTTCCTGTGAGCTAGCAATACATCTACCCTCTGCCTGGTGGCACGTGTCCACCTGCAATAACCAGGGCTCTCCCGTGGCCCGGGAGGCCAGAAGCAAGGCTGGACCTGGCCTGGCAGAGAGTGGGCCTACCGTCAGCTGGGCTGGGGGAGTGTTCACACCCCGGCCTCAGGCACCGAAAAACCCAGTAACCAAGATAAAGGATATCGTTAATGTAATATCTTCAAAAATCCAAACAACTGGAAAAATCCATGGTGAACAAAATATCAAACTTGTGAACAAAGCCTGGATGTTGCTGTTTGTTCACCTTGCCACCCGCATTACTGTGCAGGGGAAACCGTCCCTTCTAATCCAGGCGCACGTTTCCCGCCCCCCCCCCGCCCCGCCCCACTCCAAAGTGGGTTTGTGAGGGTAGACGGGGGCCTGACGTCAGATGGGGCCACATGGGGCTCTGTTATAGTCATGTTTTTTAATTGTTGAAGTTCCATTCGCTTTTTTCCCTTGGTCCACACTATGAGAGGATATTCTGAAAAGTATATGTATTTTGCATAGGAGAGGATATCTTGGGAAGTGCACACATTTTTCCTTTTGCTTCAGGCTCCAATACGGCTCTATAGGGCCCTGCAGTCCAGCTATGTTTGAATGATTGACAATAAAACCCATAGACTTAGGAGGCAGTAATAATAAGCCCTGTTCTAAGACAGAGAAACAACATTGTCATGAAAACAAGATTCTCCCTAATTATACATTTACTATTCTATTTACTATTCTCTTCTATAGAAATTTAAGTCCTGATCAATCCCCCGTGGGAACTGATTTCACCACCCACAGTCTGAAAGACACTGTTCTAGGGTTACTCTTAGTAAAAAAAGTTCAGAAAAATAAAATCAACCAATCCAAAAGAAGGTGAGAAAGGAGAAATAAAAAGAAACAAACTGAAAAAAGAAAACACATAGAAATCATAAAATAAGATAGTAGAAATAATTATAAATGTCATTAATGACAATAACTATAAGTAGACTGAACTCTCTAATACATTATTGCCAGATTTGGATTATTTTTAAATCTAGGTATGTGATATTTACAATAAGCACATCAAAAACATAAACACACACAGAAAGTTGGAAAATCAAAAAATGAAAGAGAAGCTAGGAAAAACTAACCAAAAGAAAGCTGGTATAATGACATTAATGTCAGACAAAATAAATTTTAAATCCAAAAGCAATGCTAGAGATTTTAAAAGGCCACTTTCTAATGATCAAATGGTCAATTCACCAGGAAAATCAATTCTATACTGGTATGCACATAATAACATACATGCAAAATATACAAGCAATAATTGATAAAACTATGAGCGATCTCCATCATAGTAGGAAATTTAATATACCTGCTTCGTAATGAACTGATCAAGCAATATCAAGTACATGAGGAAATATTTTAAATATTTAAAGAACACTATCAACATGCTTGTTCTAATGAATACAAAACTCAAACATAAAGTAATATGCATGATTTTCTTGCACATAGGGGACATTTACAGAAACTCACTCTGTGACAGGCTATTAATAAATCACAAATATCGCATATCCAATCACATTTTTTTTCTGATAAAAAAGGCAACTCTTAGAAATTAATGATAAAATAACTAGAAATTCCCTTTGTTTAGTAATTTAAAGAGTCTTCTGAGTGAAAGCATAATGGAAATTAGAAAACACTGAATGGAACAATAATGAGATATATGTACACTTTAAAGATACAAATGAAATGATAATGGAAAATGTATAGCCTCAGATAGTTACATTAGGAAAGAAAGGCCCCAAATTAATAAATCCACATCCAAATTAAGAAGTAAAAAAAAAAGCAGTGTAAGTCCCAAAAAAAGTATAAAGAAGAGAATAATAAATGTAAAAGGAGTTTTTCCTAAAACAGAAAATAAAGGTATAATGTAGAGAATCAAGAAATCAAGTATGTAGTTACCAGAGAAGCATAATTCAACAGACAAACCTTTGAACAGGTCAGCCAAGCAAACAGAGGGAGGAGGCATCAATCAGGAATATACTGGATTGACATATTTTACAACGACGTAACTTAAGACACAGCTCCGATTAACAGGATAGGAAATAGAACATACGCACGATTTATGGCAATACCATCCCTGGAAAGCGTAAGTTACCAAAACTACTCCAAAAAGAAATAGAAAATAAAAGTAGATTCTACACTCTACTAATCAATCAAATTGAATCAGTGGTTAAAAATCAATCAGTCGTACACACACACACGCATGCGCACACGTCAGCAGGCACGGCCAACTTTATGGGTCATTTTCACCAAACATTCAATTAACAGAAAATCCAATTTTATACAAGCTTTTCTAAATGATAGGGAAAAAGAAGCCTGCCCCAACTCATGTTAATACCAAAGTAATGACAAAATCAGGAAAGGACAGTAAAAGAAAGCTAGAATTACGGGGACTGTCACTCATGAAAATAGATCTATCAGCACATTATCAGTTTAATGGAGAAAAAAACATGATTCTTCCAAAGTGCAAATATATCATTAAATAAGATAACATCCATTTGTAATGAAAAAAATCAGTGGACAAATTAGTAATAAAAAGGGCATTTCAATACCCTGATAAAGGACATATACAAAATTACACAGGAAATAACAGTTAATGGTAAAATGTTCAAAGATGCCCTTTACTAGCAGGAGCAAGGTAACTTGCAAATCATTGTTGCTTTTATTCAACATTGTATAGGAGGTCTTAGCTAGTACTGCAGCGCAAGAAAGAAACAAAGCCTGTAAAAACTAGGAAAGAAAACAAACAAAGCTCATTATTTACAGATGGTATAATTTCTTATGGAGAAAACACCAAAGAATCAACAGATAGTTAGATTAATAAATGTGCTTATAGAATTGCTGGGATTAAAATTGATATGCATTAATTAGGATAATCTTATGGTAATAGATATATCTCAGCAGCTTAACAAAATAAAAAATGCATTTCTCATCATGTAAAGCTAATTCAATGGGAGCAGATGAGAAATGGCGTTCTGCTCTGCCCAGTTACTTGCAGATCTAGCTCATAGACATGCCACCCCAGTCGGTATGTGGCTCCCCAAGCTTTGCTGGCATCAACGTCCAACAACATACAGGAAGGAGCGGGGGCTGAAGAAGGAAGTTTTTATGGGTCAGACCTCAACTGGATGGACATCATAGTTGCCCACGTCCCATTTGTCAGCAACCAGTCATATGGCCACACCTAATTGGAAGGACGGCCAGGAAGAAAAATGTGTGTCCAGGAAGAAAGGGAAAACTCTTCAGAGAAAAGCAAGGTTGTCTCTGCCACATAATAAGTAAAAATTGCATAACTGTACCCAACAACGGTTTAAAAATTAGCTTTTAAACAAGATATCAGGGACAATAGCAACAAAACTATAAAATACCTAGGACTATAATCTAACCAAAGGTATATAAAACCTTTTTGAGAAAGGTTTTCAAATTTTTGAAAAACCTTAATAAACAGAGGGATATCCCATGTACTATAAATGAGAAACAAAACAGTATCATTAAGATATCACCTCTTCTCATATTAATCTATAGCTTTAATGCAATCAAATCAAAATACTAACAAAGATGCTTGGTACCTGACAAACTAATTCTAAAATGGATATGGAAATGCAAACAAACAAACAAACAAACAAAACACTAAGAATGCCAAAACACCCTCACAGGAGAATATGGTAAAGGATTCCCCAGCCCACATCAGAACTAAAGAACTAATTATCAAACTATAGTAACTAAGAATGTGGAACGAATATAGTGTTAGACAGGCAGACTAAAGGAACAAAACAGAAAGGCCAAAAACAGTCTGCCCTTATCAGAAAGATTCACTCATGACAGAGTGACAAAGGGACATGGGAGATCAGTAGGAGCAGGGAAACTACATGATAAATGGTAATGGGACATTTGGTTACCTGGTGGGAAAAAAAAGTTTTTTTTAATTGGGTACCTACCCCACACCATACATGAAAATCATCAGTGCCAATTAGATGAAAGGCTTAAATGTGAAGGGCAAAACCGTAAGTTTTGGAAAAGATAATACATAAGAATACCTTTACCATCTTGGGAGTAGGGTAAGATATATTAAATGATTTTTTTTAAAGCTCAAAATCATAAAGGAAAAAGATTGATAAATTTAACTCCTTTAAGATTAAGAACTTCTATTTATCAAGAGGATCTAAAGGAAGACAACAAGACCCAAACTACGGAAAGGTATTTGATACATACATAAGAGATAAAAGATTAGTATCTGGCATTTGTAAAAGGCTCTTACAAATCAATAAGAAAAAAGACAAAACAACCCAATATAAAAATGGGCAAAAGGCATGATCAGACATTTCATAGAAGAGGAAATATATATGGCCCAAAAACCTGTGAGAAATATTCCATTGCATCGATAATCAAGGAAATGCAATTTAAAACCACAAGGAGATAACCATTTCACACCTATCAGATCAGCAAACGCTTTAAATGCAGAACAAGACGTACTTTCATACAGTGTTACAGTGTTGTTGGTGGTTTAAATGGGTATCATCTTTTTAGAAAACTATTTAGCATTATTACCTAGTAGCATATTGCATAGGTCAGGAGCTGGGGGTAAAGATCTAAGCCCCAACTTACCTGTGATAACGGCAACCAGGAGTGATAACAGAAACTGTGATAGAATCTACTTAGGTCAGTAACTCACATCAGTGCCCTGGTTTAATGTCTTCAAACACAGCAAGAGGTGTAGCATGGTGGTTAAGGGAGTGTCTTGGAAATCTTATTGCCTGAGTTTAAACTTGACTCTGGCCACTCACTAGCTGTGGGCCTTTGCAAGACACTTAGCCTCTCTGTCCCTCAGTTTCACCATCTCTAAATGGGGACAGTAAGATTGAACATTTAGTAAATGCTATTATGATTACTAATTCTTTTAAAATTTCACTGGAAATGAGGATAAAAATATCAGGGGGTTGGGGTGGCCAAATTGGGACAGCACCTGCTGAGAATATTGAGAGTTTACTTATCTTCTGGGTTTGCGCACTTCCCAAGACTTCTCTGAAGTTGCTGTCTCAAGTGAAGGCCAAGTTTGGTATATCTCTGTTTCCCGGCTAGAATATAGCGTGTTCCTAACAATTTAATGCAAGTCAGAAAAAACCCCCACAGATTCCATGTGTGGCTTCCAAGCATAAATGAAGAATATGAAGCCTCTGCTATTTTAAAAGCTAATTACTAGTAAAATACTTTCAGATTCACATTTCCTGTGAAATCAAATTCTGCCTTTGAAATAAAGGTCTCTGGCAGAGCTATTCAGCAACACCTTTGTTCCAGGCAGGGGTTCTCGTTCAGTACAGAACACACTGTACTCTACTCAGAGGATGACTGATTCAGTTTTAAAGAGGAGACAATTAAAGCATATAATTTTTAACACACATTTATAAATATCTACCCCATATCTACTGAAGAGATACGGATGCTGTTGGTGACTTCTTTCATTTTGGCAAGTTTTATGGCAAATATCTGAAATAAGATATGTAAAGATACCCAGCTTAGTGCATGGAATTGAAAACAATAAACAAAAATATTCAACCACAAACAATCTACCTTTGGGTGACAGGTTTTCAGACCTTCGTATCATCAAATTTCAGCTTCTTTGGAAGAATATGTTTTATAAATATCTTCAATGATTCCATATGTTTAATTTTTTCAATATGTTTAATTTTGATCTTCTGTATGTATGTAACCTTTTGGTTCTTCTCAAAAAGCTAGGTTAGTTAGAGAAGAAGAAAGAATATAAAGGGAAAAATCATGTAGAGCTTTATGTTTCCTAATAATTCAGTATCATTCCAAGTTGTGTATATCATGATTCAGACCTTGTACCTGGCACCATCCAAATAATAAAAAGTACTTCACAAAGTTGAATAGGTTGGCTTTGAGCTCATCATTTTGCAGTTTCATGGGTCAGTTTATCTACCCAATTGCGCAAACTTTCAAATTCCTCCAGATTGTTTCGTGTCAAGAAACAGAACACGTTCTCTTCTCTTTTTCCTTGCCCCGTAAAAAAGAAAAAAAAAAAAAGTGGAAAGAATAGTCCTCACTTGCCATCTCCGTTCCCTCAGCTGTGATTTACTCTTTTCATTTCAGAAAAGCAGAATGCGTTAGTTGAGAGCTGGAAAGGTATACAGAATAAAACAACAAATGTCCATTGCCTACCTCCCAGCCTAATAAATAACACGTACAGCACGGGGGAGACCCCTGTGAACGCGTCTAGATCACATAGCTCTCCCTCCTGAATTTGAACTACACCGTGGCCATGCCTCTCTTCACAATTTTATCATGTATGTATCCTCAGACCACATGAAATCTTGTTTTGAATTTTTAACGTTATATAAATGATGTCATACGATATAGATTCTCCTGCAACCTGGTTTACTCACTCAGCATTACGTGTGAGAATTACCCATGCACAGGTACATAGTTCATGGTCCTTCTTTTTCACTGCTGTATAGCATTCCACCGTGTGAATATACTGTAACTTATGTCCTGATTAGTAAATATTGTAAATATCCATTTACTATGATGAGTGGACGTTAGTTGTTTCCAGTTTTTTATGCCAAATCCTCCCCAACCTTTAATATTGTCCATTTATATGTTTTGCCAGTTGGCTATCCCATTGTGACTTAATTTGCATTTCTCCCATTACTAGTACCATTACTAGTACTTCTTCTAAGTGCCTGGCCATTTGAGTTTTCTAAAAATTATTCTGCATACCAATCTCTTTTTTTTTTTTTTTTTTTTTTGAGGGGGGAGAATTTTTTTCATTTTTTAACATAGTCAAATTTATTAAGCCTTTTCTTTACACTTTAATAAATTCTTCCTTACTCTGAGGTGATAAAGATATCTTCCTAAATTTTCATCTGTAATAATTTGCCTTGCAAATTATTCCACTGAGCATTGATTTTCGTATATAGAGTGAAGCAGGGATCCAATTTCATTTTGTTTTTCCCTTAAGAATAATGGAATGCTGCACACCACGTACTGACTCACGTTATCTTTTCCCCACTGGTCTGCAGTGCCCGCTCAGACATCCATTTTCTGGATGTACTGGCCTCCTAATCCTTCCTTCTGGGTTCAGTTTCTTTTTATTTGATGTGAATCCCTTAGCAGTTCCCGCTAGAAGAGTCAGTGAGGAATAATGTTCCTTAGAAATGTATGAAACTATTTGCTTTTTCTTGCATGACCTACAGGTGGATACACAGCTTAATTGTCCCCCAGCATTTTGAAAATATTTCATTGTCTTCTGTTTCTATGAACTGAGATATTACACGCGAGAAGTCAACTGCCCATTTGATTTGTTCCTTTATATATAATCTGTCTTACCTCTTGTAGCTTTATACTGTTTCCACTTTATCTTTGAAGTTTTGTAATTTTGATATAATGTCTCTAGATGTTATATTATCTTGTTTGGGGTTCTATGTGCCTTTCAAACTTAGCTCTAAAATACTCTTGATAATTCCTTTTATTATTGTTTCTCCACCATGCTCTTTACTTCCTGCTTCTAGAACTTTTATTAGCTGTGTATTGAGGCTTCTCATCTTATCCTCCATCTTTCTTCATATTTTCCAGCTCTTTTATTTCTCTGGTCTGCCTTCTGTGTGGTTTCATCAGGTATATTTTACAATTCACTAATTTTCTCTTCATCTGCATCCACTCTACTGTTTATCTATCAATCCTTATTTTAATGACAACATCTTTCATTGTTTAAAATGTTTGCATGCTGGGGCAGTAGGGTGGCGCAGTCAGTTAAGCTCCTCACTCTTGGTTTCTGCTCAGGTCTTGATCTCAGGGTTGTGGAATCGAGCCCCCTGTCAGGCTCCAAGCTCAGTGTGGAATCTGCTTGAGACTCTCTCTCCCTCTCCTTTTGCCCCTCCCACTCCTAAAATAAATAAATAAATTGTTAAAAAATATAAACATAAAAATAAAATAAAATTTGTGCATGCTTCTTTTTTTTTCAAATCTCCATGCTCTTTTTCCCAACAATGTCCAGTTCCTGAAGTAGGGACCCGGTTCTTTGTTTTATCCCCTTGAACATTCTGAACATTTATTTCAAAGTCTGAGAGATTGCATCATGTAGTGTTAAAGTGTGTTCCCATGTTGTTGAGTCTCCTCAGTGCTATAAACCTTTTCTTCTGAGCCTGTCCTCAGGATCACTGTCTTCTGGGGGAAGTCTCTGTGCTGTTCTGCACTCAGTAATTTCAGCTTCCTTATGAGGCCAGTGGGTGGAGTTGTTCAGGACCACAGCAAGACAGTCCCTTCTCTGGGTCTTGGCTCCCCAATAGACAGGGAGATTACAGACACGACCCCCACCCCCAGGGGGCTTTGTAAACCCAATTACTAAGGTATGTTTCCTGCCCTGGAAACTGAATAGATTGTAGCATCCTTGACCTCGTATATTCATAGTCTACATGCTCACCCTTGGGAAATTCACTCACTTCCTTGGGATAAATAGCAAAGCTAATGTGTCAATTTCTGTTCACTACTTTAGCTGAGTTCCCTCCCAGTAAATAGAGAATATCCCTTAGAGTTTGGCCAACTAATTGGCAAACTGTGTATTTTAGCCACCATTTCCATGTGTATAAATGGAGGGTGGGTATTTCCCAATCCAGCTCATTCAACCATTCCTGAATGGGAACTCTCCTTTCTTCCTTCCTCAGCTCTCCCAGTCTCCAGGTTGTCCTTCTGTCTCATGCTCATGGGCCTTCCCTCTCACGTCCTGGTGTTCTCCTCTTTTTCTGTTCATACTACACATCATGCTCTTAAAGCTTTTGACCTTGGCCCTCTTATCTGCATAATCTACATGCTCACCCCTGGGAAATACATTCAATTCCTTGGCATAAAGAGTAACATACTAGGGGCGCCTGGGTGATGCAGTTGGTTAAGTGTCCGACTCTTGGTTTTGGTTCAGGTGGTGATCTTGGAGTTGTGAGACAGCCCCACATCGGACTGCACGCTCAGCCAGGAGTCTGCTTGAGATTCTCTCTCTGCCTCTCCCTGTGCCCCCCCAAAATAAATGAATAAATTTTCAAACAAAAAAAAAAGAGTAACATAATAATGATCAGCAAACCTGAACCAGATCTGTCTCCCAAGATCTACTGCATACATTTTTCACCCACTGCTTATATATGCACCTGAAAACTTAACAGGCACTTCAGTCCCAATGCATCCAAAACAAACTCATGGTTGGTCTCATGGAAAGCTTTATTTACTCTCACACTTATTCATCCTCTTGATGTGGCATGTTCATCTGTCTGCTCAGGCATTGAAGCCTGAAACCTGGTAATATTGTAAATTTGCCCTTTCTCTCAGCAGCTACATCCAATCAACAATAAACCCCTATCTGTTCCACCCATCTGGCAACCCTCTTGTCCATCCTCTCTGCCTCATTTCCACGATGGTGGCCTGGGTTCTGGCCCTGAGTCTTTCCCCTCTGGACTGCTATAACAGTGGCCCAGATGATCTTCCAACTCCCTTTGGTCTTCTCTGATTTTTGTAAATAATTACAGACAAGAAATATATCATATTTTCTTATTATTTCTATTATTGTGGAACAATGAAATCACCAAAAGGAACTTGAAAATAATGTGCTCATTTCTGGTCTAATATGACTTCTGGAGAGCAGCCCAAGATTCAGCCTTCCTCAACTTTATACTAAAATATAAATGACACTCAGAAAGAAACAAAGAATGAAAACAAAGACTGTCAGGTGTCCTGTTGCCAGACTATGGGAGGAAATTCCACTAACAAAATCTACAAAACTGAAATGAACATCAAACTCTATGGACAACGTTGAGTCATGTTATGAGTCTTGAAAAAGCACAGGCAGACTTGCAAGGCAACAGAGAGAGGCATTGTTCCTCTTCTATTGCCTTCCTGGGGCTCAAGGATCCAGTCATTACCAACCAGGACACTGGGCAGCCAGCCACTTTTGAAGATAACACATATTGAAGCAATCTGAGTAATGCCTTCCCAACAGAGCCATGTACCTGCCCCAAGTAGAGTAATGCCAAAAACCATAGAGAATAACTATACAGACATAAGATGGCCACTAAAAACTGGGCTAGCCCCCTGCTAATCTCTCACTACCTCATCAGAATAGGATTCCACCAATCTTATTAAACCATACTGCTTTTACATACTCAAATTTACTAAGATTCTGATAATGGTAACCTTTCCTGAACAGATACTATCTATGGAATCAAGTCTCAACTGTCTTGCATGGCATTCAAGGTCTATTCTGTAGATTCAATGTACATTTATAAACTTATCTCTTGTTTTATCTCCAAACATTGGGAACTCCAGCTACACAATATTATTATATATTTCCAAAGCATTTTCTGTGTTCTCCTATCTTGTTATCTAGGTGTCCCTTATTCCTTCTGCCTAGAAGACCCTCTTCCTTTTTTTTTTTTTTTTTTAAGATTTATTTATTTATTTGAGAGAGAGAGAGAGCAGGGGAGGGACAGAGGAAGAGAGAGAAAGAATCCTCAAGCAGACTCTCCACTGAGTGCTGAGCCCAGCGCTGGGCTCCCTCCCTAGCCAACACATACCACAGAGCCTTCTGTATCAAAGACATGCAACAAACATGTGTTGAATTAATTGAAGACGAGATGAAAAAGAACCACAGAGAGCTTCTTATTCATCTCAATTTTTACCACTCAATGTTATATTTATCTTGAAAACAATAGCTGGCTTTTGTCACTAAGCCAAGTGGCAAGCTGAAAAGGAACTAAATTATGAATTTCCTTTGCAGTTTTGAAGAGGAAACCCATAGGTGACACCTTCCCTGACAAAGGAAAAAGGAACTAAAGGCCACAATGAGGATGGGGAGGGGAGGTCATGGAACAAAAGGAAGTCTCATACCCTAATCTCCACAAGATGGTCCAGTTTTGATCTATCTGGTTGCTTGAGAGCAATGAAATATGTCATGGAAGGCCAGCAGATACAACAATGGTGGAAAAAGCAGGAATGATGCAATTATAAATAACCAAGGTGCTCAATGGGTCCATCTCAATTCTCTCCTCTCTCCTTCTTTCAACCAAATGATAGAAAATTGCTGTCAATTTTAAAGTCAGTTATGTATTCATTGCACAATAATGAATCACCCATGAAAACACCTTTCACAGTCCTTTCCAAACCAGCCAGACACTCTTCTTGTGAAGTTGCTGTTCATTTACATGGTCATTCCAGAGCTAAAATACCACAGAGAACTCGTCCCCTTGCGTTGGTCAGAAGAATACTGCTTCCATCATGGTTTTGAAAGGCACAAAAGTTGTGTTTTGCATTCCTCTTCTCACCAAATTCAAGAGCAAACTTGCTCTTGCTTTTCAGCCATTTATTTAACAAATATTAGTTGAGTTCTTGTTATGCTCCAAGCACTGTGCTAAGAGCTAGAGGCAAAATGATGAGAAAAAGCAAGCATGGCCCCCTGACCTCTTGGAGTTGACTTTCCCTTAGGAGAGACAGATACCAAAAAAATAATTTCCTGGATAAACATAAACGTAACTGCTATGAAAGAAGGTCTTGTGGAAAATATAGGAGACTCTATATGATAAAGGAATCTGAGTTAGTCTGGAGAACTAGAAAGCTCTCCCAGAAAAGACACGCCCCATGACATTTGAAGGTTGAGTCAGAGTTAAATGGGCAGGCTGCAGGGAAGATGAGGAAAGGGAATGTTCCAGGCAGAGGGAAGTAGTGCACACAAAGGCTTTGCTGCCTGAGAAGAGATGTTTATCAACACTGAGGAAAAAACAGCTCTAAAAGCCAATCTTTTGGACCACAGCACCCTCTCCTCTCTGTATCTGCAAGATATTTAGTGGCCAAGGTCCTGGGCTTCTTCATACTATTCTATTTAATAAAAGTTAATTATTTAGCAGTTTGGAAACCTTACAGTTGCAGACTGTTTTAAGAAGTGGGGTGATAGGGGTGCCTGGGTGGCTCAGTCGTTAAGCGTCTGCCTTCGGCTCAGGTCATGATCCCGGGGTCCTGGGATCGAGTCCCCGCATCAGGCTCCCTGCTCAGCGGGGAGTCTGCTTCTCCCTCTCCCTCTGTGCTCTTTCTCACTCTCTCTCAAGTAAATAAATAAAATCTTAAAAAATAAGAAGAAGGAGGAGAAGAAGTGGGTGATAAATGTAAGTCATAATATGAGGAAGGGAGAAAAAAAAAAAAAAGATGTGAACACCTGAGTGTATCCCAAAATTTTTTAATTCAGTTTCTGTTTTTGTAACTCCTCTTCCACCCTCCTCTCCCTGAACTCAGATGCCTGGTCACAGGGTCAAAATCTTCCCTTCCTTTATTCTGCACTCTTCCCTTCAAATGAAAGGCAGCCATGCAAAAGCCAACTCAGAAAGGATTTCATTACTCGTTTTTCTGGGCGGGCTGTCACTGGACTTACTAACTCAGCTAATGAGGCATTCTGATACATTTTGCTTGAGGATCCTGTGGTGGAAAATAGCATTATTAAATATATATATATATATATATATATATATATATCAGATAACAGGTAGCTGGTGGGTTTTGCACATTTCTTAACGTTTCCAGTGTGTTTCGCTGATTCAGAATGACTTTTGAAACCATTATTTAATTCAATGTTTTTACCTGCCGGCCAGCATATTCTGATTTCTGCCCTGGCACGGGCAATACATTAATCTCCCCACACGATCCTGACATGCACGATTGGCATAGCACGTATTAATTCACCTTTCACTTAAATTGGTTTTCTTCTTACCTTCACTGCATCCAACATCTTGGGCTAACCATATCTATGTTTTTAGCATAATGTAAAATGGGGTCAAACCTCTACTTCTTGAGCTGGGTTTAATAAATAAAACTAATAGCTGAGATTGATTACCCATTTAGAGAACAAACTACAAAACCTAAGATGGATTGTGTAATTTGCAGCTGTATGACATGTATTAAATTTGCAGACGTAAGATAAATAATTCATGCAAATAACCAAGAGAAGACACCCAAGAATGAAGTTGTGTGGTTATCCTTTTACAGCAGATGAAATAAATGACGAATTTCATTAACTCTTGACTTAGGATGTCCTATAAATACATTTTAATAAACCATTACCTAACTGAAACTGGTGTACAGACCAAGGAAATTCTGTTATCTGTCCTTATCTAGAGGTTTTCTAAATATCAAGACCCTTCAAAAAGTAATCTCTGTGAGTACAGTTTTTTTACACTAAAGTCTATCTACTACCTTGTGATTTCAGGAATTAAAGTCCCTCAGATAACTAGAGAAGGGGGAAAAAACAAGCATGAAGGATATAAGCACTAAATTCTTCTCCTCCGGTTCCAGGAGAGCAGAACCCAGTGAATAAAACATGGAGTAAGTGTTGAACTTTGTTTATACCCTCCCAGGCTTAAATTAGTAAGCATAATCACTTAACCCTTCCGCTTCCATAACTTGCAAGATAGGCATACAAAGTCCACTCCATAGGGTGGTTTCATGGTTCAATTAGATTTGAAGAAATCAGGATAATCCTGAGATCCTCCCAGGGATATATATAAATAAGGGATGATGTGATTGTTTCTCAGGGCCTCTGGTGAAGAACTGTGCCCCTTGGCCCTGACACAGGGACATTCCAGCGTGGAATTAGAGAGTGGTCAGGCCACTAAACCATCAAGAACAGGCTCTGTGACCAGGCAGTGTGGATCTCTAGGCCCCAGGGATGAAAAGATGAGTCCGGCCTGGCCCTCAGCAGCTCAAGAGAGTGCTTGAGTGGGTGCTGAATGCTCAGCATGGGACTCTTTTGTGGTTGGTGAAGTCCCCTCTGAGTGTCTACAAGGCAGCAGAAAGGTTTTCTGGAATATTCTAAAAATGAGGAGAGTCTCTACCTTCCAAGAGTTCACAGGAGTTGTTTATAACGGACTTGTAAGCAACTAACCTGACCTTTTTTTAATCTTTAGAAGAATCTTTATTATAATTATCATTCCCATTTTACAGATTAGAAAACAAAAGCCCAGAGAAGAGAGTTTAGTGATTTGTCCAATGCAGCAAAAATAGTGAGGGACAATGAAACTCAACCTCCAGTCTTCATCCCACTCTTAGTTCTTTTTTTTTTTTCCAAAGATTTTATTTATTTATCTGACAGAGAGAGAACAAGCAGGGAGAGTGGCAGGGAGAGGGAGAGAGAGAAGCAGGCTTCCCACTGAGCAGGGAGCCCAATGCGGGACTCAATCCCAGGACCCTGGGATCATGACCTGAGCCGAAGGCAGATGCTTAATCGACTGAGCCACCCAGGTACCCCCTCTATCCTATTTCTTTATGGAGAAGTATAAAGTTTCCTTTTAGTTGCTAAACTTGGAAACTTTGTCCTTCTCATAGGGTTAAAAGTTAACTGATCTTTACCAGAGATGATGGATTGGATTTTAGGAATTCCTGGGTTCTGGTTTAAAAGTGCCGTGATATTGATGGTTCTGGGTATAAATTCTCCCCAGTAACCATATGTACTTTGGATATAGTGACCTGAGATCTCTGGGTCTCTACAGGCATTGTACTGAGCCACAATAACCAAGAAGTCCCTCACTACATATGGTATCAAACCTGTCTTTGGAAACCTTCTGGAAAGATTGGAAAAGAGTGAAGATTTAGATGAAAGCAAAGGCTTTGCACTGTCTGAGTAAGAGGGGGTGTGGGGAGTGGGCGGATGTCTCTGAGACTCTTTCAGCAGGTTCTGCAGCCACACCAATCCCAGGGGCTGCTCTCGAGGCCTAGAGACTGTGTTGCCCTGTTGTCAGCTGCAGCCCCACCCCTCCCCAATCAAATTTGGCACCAGCACCATCAATGCCAAGCCAACTTTTCTTAAGGCTTTAAAAAATTTTTTTGCCTGCAACTGTTGGTGTTTCCAGGCTGCTGACTTCTCCAGAATCCAGTCTGGGGCACATGAGGCAGAAAGAAAACCCAAGGAACTCACCACCAGATCATCCATTGGGTCTCAAGGCCCCTGGTAGGTTTGCCTTCTCTCCACCTTCCAGAGTCTGCTTAAGTTCGATATGTCATATCCAGAGTTTTTGCTGTACTTGGTGGGAGAAATAGAAAAAGTATTCCACTCCATCTTTCCAGAGGTAACAGTCTCCTTAACTTGCCTGTGTGTGTGTGAGTGTGTGTGTGTGTGTGTGTGAGTGTGTGTGTGAGAGTGTGAGTGTGTGTGAGTGTGTGTGTGTGCGTGAGTGTGTGTGTGTGTGTTAAAATATATGTAGCTTAACACTTGTCAGGTTAATCACTTCTACATGACAATTCAGGGGCATTAAGGGTACTCACAATGTCGTACAATCATTGTCAATATCCATCTCCAAAATGTTTTCCTACCCCAAACAGAATCTCTGTACCTATTAAACAATGACTCCCCAGCCCCTCCTACCAGCCCCTGGTAACCTCTGGTCTACTTTCTATGTCTATGAATTGGCCAATTCTACATATTTCATCTAAGTAGAACGACAACATATTTCTGTCCTTCTGTGACTGGCTTATTTCACTGAGCATAGTGTTTTCAAGGTTCATCCACACTGTAGCACATGTCAGAAGTCCATTCCTTTTCATGGCTGAGTAATATTCCATTGTATGGCTAGACCACATCAGTCATCTGTTCACAGGGAAGTGCTGAGGGTGGAGGGGCAGGGGGCAGTGGAAGTACGTGAACATTTCACTTTGGTTTAAGTACCTTACTCCCTTCTCTCATTCTATTAGAACACAGGGAGGCCCGACTCTTGGTCCCAGCATCCTGAAACAATCCTCAGCTAGCTTTTACTCTGGAAAGCCTGTAAATTTATGGGGTCGGCAGAGCAATGCTCACTCACTTTAATAACCTTCCAATATGGATTTATTCACAATGTAATCTGACACATTTTAAACACCAGGAAGGAAAAAAGAAAAAAGAAAACAATATTATTAGTCTGTGCACATCCCTGCTGCTCCAGGTCTCATCAGTCCCTGTCAGAGCTCAGCCCTACTCAAGACTGCCTAGTGCTGTCACCGAGCCCTGGAGAGCCAGCCAACTCAACCTGCAGTGAAAACAGAAACAGGAAAACCCTGTGTGAATGTGAATGTTTGTGTTTAAGGAAACAAGATGCTTCTACAGAAGTTCACATTTTGTCAGAAGACAGTTAAGGTACTAAGTAGTATAATTAAGGGTACAAATAAAAAATATTTAAAGACTGTAGAACTTGAGGGGCGCCTGGGTGGCTCAGTCAGTTAAGCGTTGGACTCTTGGTTTCGCATCAGGCCACGATTTCATGGGTCGTGAGACCAAGCCCCGCATCAGGCTCCGCACTCAGCAGGGAGTCTGCTTGAAGATTCTCTCCATCTGCCCCTCCCCCCACTTGCACACACTCTCACTTTCTCTCACTCCCTCAAATAAGTAAGTCTTTACAAAAAAAAAAAAAAAAAGACTGTAGAACTTGAGGAATCAAGAACAGTGTGACATACTGGTAAGAATACTGATACTACAAAGGTAAGCATACATCTCTATCCTAACTACACTCCATGGGCCAAGAGGATTGTTTGATGTTGGCATATCTTCCTGGGGTGACCACCACCCCACC